>NW_027150590.1:590000-810774 GCF_001643675.1 Monocercomonoides exilis
TTCTGGATCTTCATGTGTTGGAACGGAAAATGGCAAAGGGGAAAGTGCTTGTGTATTTGAGTGCTCATTTACTTCGTGTTCTCTGACAAATTCTTATGGCGGAGGGATGTATTGCCAAAGTGTTCCAGCAGCATTCAAGATGAGGAGCCTCCAATTTATTTCGTGCTCGGCATATTCATATGGCGGAGGATTGGATTTCAGGCCATATCAATCAACAGCCCCAAGTTACAATCAATATTGCTATTTCTTCTTCTTCCACGATTGCCGTTGCAGTAATTCCACTCCATATGGCCACGATGTGTATTTTGAAGATTATTACAATCACTTTTCTTCGAATAACCCGTTCTATGAATCGTATACAACGAATAGCAATGATAAGAGAGTGTGTTATGCTTATTTGCAATCAAGCAGTTGGAAATATCAGGAAACACAAAAGAAGGGATGGTTGAAGGAAGGGATGAAAGATCGATATGTTGGGGTAGGTGGGAATGACGCAAACAATCTGTGTGGAATGAGTGAGGCAGCACCGTGCAAGACAGTGGGGCATGCAGTGGGGTCGAGCATGGCGCAGCTGAGCTCGACAATCACGTTGCTGGGTGGAAGGCATGTGAGCGAAGGGACAACAATCAGTGTTGGGGAAAAGAAGATTTCAGTTGTTGGGAAAGGGAAAGCAGCGAATGTGATTGGGACAAGTGCGCTTTCTACCTCTTCGACAACGCTGTTCAGCATATCTTCTGGTCAACTGGAGGTGGGGCATGAGACAAGTTAGAAACGGGATGGCAAGCAAAAGAAGAAGAATGATGAGAATGACGAAGAAATCTAGTTGAAGCATTTTTGCAGAAATGAAGGATTTAGTTGAGAAAAAGGAGATGAATATAAAAAATGTGGATTTGTAGATAGCTTTTATTGAGTATTTTGTTGAAACGGGAATAAAGAACAAATCAGCCAACTTTTCTCCTACCACAGAAACCAGCAGTTCAATTTATCAACGTCGCTTTGCCAGGAAAAATAAATAAATAAATAAAAATTTCCTCAACTTAAAAAAGAAAAATTTTTTGTATCACTTATTTTGCAATTCACGAGACATATAGGAAAAAGCAGTTTGACTTCTTGAGAGAAACGAATATTTTTGTTATTTTTTTCCAAAGAAAAAGAAAAGAGAGTGCTAACCTGTCGAAGTGTTGTTCATGTGCATCAATGATGTTTGGGATAAAAAATTAATTCTTTTTTTAATTGGCTTGTTTGCTTGTCTTCAGCAATTTCATAAATGTGGAAATGTTTATTGTGCAAAAATTATTAGTTGAACAAATATATTGGAACAACAAACTTATTTAGAAAAAAAAAAAATAACCATTTGACATTGTTATTTTCACTTTTTCGGATAAACTCTCAGTGTTTCTTGAATACTTTCAAATCGAAATTTTTTTACAGAAAACAAATGATTTCAAAAAAAAAAAAAATTAACTGTCGATTGAAAAATATGAATTATTTTTTTGTTTTATAACTGTTCTTTTCTTTTCAAGATATATTTCTCACACAATCATGCTGTGCTATGTTCAAGATGAGATTATTTATTCAGCATAGTTTTATTCTTTATTTTTCCAACATATTCGTGTTGTTGGATGAAGAAGCCATGGGGATATGATTGTGACTGATTTTTGAATACAACCAGGTTTATCATTTTATTCTGACCTTTATTTACATGGGTAATTATTTATGAAAAATCACAAAATACTTGTCATTTTTTCTTTTTGAAATGTTTTTCATTCATTTCATTTCCTTATGTTACTCATGCTTCATAAATGAGTTTGTCACAATTTATTTTGAATCAACAACAACGAAACTTGCTTGTCAATGATTTGGGTGATCATTTTTGAAGTCATAACTTTTTTGATGATGTTATTTATTAAGATATTTCAGTTGGAAACAAAGATTTTGTTATTCTCAAAGCACTTTATCAAAATTGTTTTTGAAATTTGTTGAATTTAATTTCATACTAAATCCACCATTGATGAATATTTTATGATAAACGTTCGAAAGAAAATGTGATTTCAAAAATAATCACCCAAATCATTGATAAGCAGGTTTCGTTGTTGTTGATTCAAAATAAATTGTGACAAACTCATTTGTGAAGCATGTGACAAAAGGAAATGAAATGAATGAAAAACATTTCAAAAAGAAAAAATGACAAGTATTTTGTGATTTTTCATAAATAATTACCCATGTAAATAAAGGTCAGAATAAAATGATAAACCTGGTTGTATTCAAAAATCAGTCACAATCATATCCCCATGGCTTCTTCATCCAACAACACGAATATGTTGGAAAAATAAAGAATAAAACTATGCTGAATAAATAATCTCATCTTGAACATAGCACAGCATGATTGTGTGAGAAATATATCTTGAAAAGAAAAGAACAGTTATAAAACAAAAAAATAATTCATATTTTTCAATCGACAGTTAATTTTTTTTTTTTTTGAAATCATTTGTTTTCTGTAAAAAAATTTCGATTTGAAAGTATTCAAGAAACACTGAGAGTTTATCCGAAAAAGTGAAAATAACAATGTCAAATGGTTATTTTTTTTTTTTCTAAATAAGTTTGTTGTTCCAATATATTTGTTCAACTAATAATTTTTGCACAATAAACATTTCCACATTTATTAAATTGCTGAAGACAAGCAAACAAGCCAATTAAAAAAAAGAAATAATTTTTTATCCCGAACATCATTGATGCACATGAACAACACTTCGACAGGTTAGCACTCTCTTTTCTTTTTCTTTGAGAAAAAAATAAACAAAAATATTCGTTTCTCTCCAGAAGTCAAACTGCTTTTTCCCATATGTCTCGTGAATTGCAAAATAAGTGATACAAAATTTTTTTTCTTTTTTAAGTCGAGGAAATATTTATTTATTTATTTATTTTTTTTTTCCCGGCAAAGCTACGTTGACAAATCGAACTGTTTATTTCTGTAGCGGAGGAAAAGTTGGCTGATTTGCTCTTTATTCTCTTCTCAGCAAAATACTCAATAAAAGCTATTTGCAATTCCACACTTTTTATATTCATCTCCTTTTTCTCATCTGAATCCTTTATTTCTGCAAAAATACTTCAACTACATTTCTTCGTCATTCTCATCATTCTTCTTCTTTTGCTTGCCATCCCATCTCTAACCTGTCTCATGCCCCACCTCCAGTTGGCCAGATGATATGCTGAACAGCATTGTCGAAGAGGTCGAAAGAGAATTCGTCCCAATAACACTCACTGTCTTCCCTCTCCCTGTTATTATTATCTTCTTTTCCCCAACACTGATTGTTGTCCCTTCGCTCACATGCCTTCCACCCAGCAACGTGATTGTCGAGCTCAGCTGCGCCATGCTCGACCCCACTGCATGCCCCACTGTCTTGCACGGTGCTGCCTCACTCATTCCACACAGATTGTTTGCGTCATTCCCACCTACCCCAACATATCGATCTTTCATCCCTTCCTTCAACCATCCCTTCTTTTGTGTTTCCTGATATTTCCAACTGCTTGATTGCAAATAAGCATAACACACTCTCTTATCATTGCTATTCGTTGTATACGATTCATAGAACGGGTTATTCGAAGAAAAGTGATTGTAATAATCTTCAAAATACACATCGTGGCCATATGGAGTGGAATTACTGCAACGGCAATCGTGGAAGAAGAAGAAATAGCAATATTGATTGTAACTTGGGGCTGTTGATTGATATGGCCTGAAATCCAATCCTCCGCCATATGAATATGCCGAGCACGAAATAAATTGGAGGCTCCTCATCTTGAATGCTGCTGGAACACTTTGGCAATACATCCCTCCGCCATAAGAATTTGTCAGAGAACACGAAGTAAATGAGCACTCAAATACACAAGCACTTTCCCCTTTGCCATTTTCCGTTCCAACACATGAAGATCCAGAAACATTAAAAGATTGGAGAAATAATCCTCCTCCATCGTAACTTGCTTTGCATTTCTTAAATTCACAGCCACTGACCTTGACACACGAAGAAATCGAATAAGCATACATTCCTCCTCCGTAATCTTTTTGAGCGGTACATGCATTGAATGAGTTGTTTTCGATTTTGATTGTATTTATTGTATGACACATAATTCCTCCCCCAGCATAATGCGCATAGCAGTCATTGAACGAACAAAACTTCACTGAAAGTGTTCCTGATGTCTTGCTATACATGTTAATCGCCCCTCCACTCGAAACTCCATCTGTATAAGATCCACTTGTCCCAGTGGTTTTTGACCCATTCCACACGCACCAAGTGAACGAATTCGTTAAATCTGTAGAAATTTGCTGTCTCGCTGGCTTCGATGGATTCCCCTCACTCCCACTGATTTCAACATTCTGAGACCGATAGCACCCGACAAACGAGGTGTTCGAGGCAGCCAATGACGATGAGGGGCTGTTGAGTGAAGGGATAATGCCCCCATCATACACATCCCACACTGACACAAATTCACATCCACTCATCAGAAACACTCTTTGGCTCGGCCCTTCAGCCAAATGTGTTGCTTTCAGTGGATTTGTGGAGATGTTGAAGAAGGTCAGCTGGGTGAGTGTCACAAGGGGTGTCAGGGGAGGTGCCAGAAACGGGGCTGAAGACACACAAAAAGATGAGAAATCTGATTCACTCACCAATACACTCCCTCCTCCTTCACTTTCTTCTTCGCTTCCTTCTCCTCTTCCTTCTCCACCTCTTCTTCCTCCTCCTCCTCGTTGTCCTCCTCTCTCTCCTCCTTCATCTCTTCCGCTTCCTCTTCCCCATCCGACTCTTCCTCTTCCTCCCCCACCTTCTCTCTCACTCCTCGTCTGCCCCATCCTCCCCTCTCCTCCAAACAGCCTCCCACACACATTTCCTCCCCTTCCAATCCCTCTCAGCGTGATGTTCCAAAACACCCCTCTGCACCCGCCCAGCTCAAACACCCCTGCCTCCTTGCCTCTCCCCATCCCCACACCACATCCTCTCACCACAACCACACTCCCCCTCGTTCCACACACAATCCTCCCAATTTCATCTCCAATCAGCCCAATCCTTTTCAACTCAACTGAAGAGTTTCATAACTCCCTCACAAAAAAATATCTCATCTTCTTCCTTCTTCCAACTTTTCTTCAAATTTTCATTAAATATTCTCTTTTCATTTTTTCTTCCTTTTCATTCAAATCATCTCTTTCATTCAAATTTCTTATAAACATATTTTTCTTTTCAATCATTTGCCAAATTCCTTCTTCTGCTGCATCATCAATTTTTCTGCTCTCTCTTTTTGCTTTTAACAAGATTCACCCGACTCGTCTTCTAAAATCATCAAAGACCTCCTCCTCTATTCGCTTCAATTTTTGCTCCTTCTCCTTCCACCAAACGCCCTCCAATTATTATCTCCAGATTTCTTAAAGGCGCCCAATATGCTTTTTCCCCATATTCCATGTTCATTCATTGGCATTGAACATTCTTGCAAAAATCCTAGTTTCATAAAAAAAAAATAAAATATATGAAAAATCGTAATAAAAAAAGGCAAACCTATTCTTTTAATGATGATCATTCTTCACTGATTTTCTTCTCCTCCTCCAAAATTTTCTCCGTTTTGCCAACAAAACCCATCTGCCCCATCTTCGTTTCCTTTCTGCCCCCAAAATCGTTTATTTACAATCCTTGGTCCTGCTCCCACTCAAATAACTCAGCCAGCTCCATTCTTTTTAAAAAAACTAGCAATGAAGAATATTCCATCCGAAGAGCCCCTTTCCATCCCTTTCTTCTGCATCACCTTCTTCTTCTCCACATTTCCCCCAAAACAGCAGCAATGCCCCTCCACCCACATCCTTCACTCCCTGTTACTTCTTTTCCCATCATCCTTCTCCTAATCAAAAAATAAATATTTCATTTCTTTGAATGTCTCTTGAGCAAAACACCCCCTCATGGTCAGCCCCTCATCTCCCTCCATCCCTGTCGCGAATCCTTCCCCACACCCACAATGCAAAGTGTTGCGCCCGATGTTCCTTCTTCCCATCTTCCTCCACCTCAGCCTCCATCCCTTGCCCTGCAAATGAGAGGCGCGCCCAAACGGTTCACAGAATAAGTTATATAAAAATATTTAAAAAAAACTCTCTCACTTTTTTTCCCCCTTCAACCCCGCTTCTCTTTCTTATAAAACATACATCAGCAAAATCTTTTCCCTTTGCTCTGCCTCATATGAACTCCTCCTTCTCTCGGTACATATAAAAATAATCCCTTTTCCATATCTCTCCATCTTTTATCTTCCACTCCAATAATAATATTCCATTCGCCACATCCATCTTCTTCCCCTCTGCTCCCCCTTCGCCTCGCCCCACCTCCTCCACATCAAAATCCTTTTCTCCAATAATTAACACAACCCCCGCTCCTTCCCAATGACAAAAATCTCAAAAATAACCCCTCCCAACCTCATCCCAATCCATCTCCCACACATCCATTTTGCCTCTTAAATCTCATAAAAACACCTCTTTCTCTCTCCTCAAAAAAAAATCTTCCTTTTATCGTTCCTTTCCCCTCCAAAACGTTGTTTCTCCACAAACACTCAAATCCTTCCTCAAGCACAATAAATCCATTCTTTTGTAATCACGTTGTCTTCATGTGCCCATTCAGCCACAGCGCATCGTGTTGTGCCCCTTTTCTGAATCCGCCCCAAATCTGTTATGGAGACGATCAAGCCAAGCCAAATTCAACAAAAGTGGCACAACCACCCGCAGAGCGGAAGTTCCATGCACTCAAAATATGGCAGCTGGAATGGGCGAGTTTTATGCAGCGATGAGGCAGATAGGACTGCAACTGTGTTTTTCTGAGGGAAGTGAACGCTGAATATTCTGACTGCTGGAAGGCGTGTTGGAGCACGAGCTTCCGCAGCACCACCGAAAAGAGGGGCAGTTTGTGCTTTATTTTTTGTTTGTGCTTATCAAAGAATTTTATTTTTATTTTTATTTTCATAATTGAAAAGGCGTGATGATATTGTTCGAAATTGACAAATGACAAATTCATTCGATAAGAAAACGAACAGGTTCAAGAGACCTTGCAATTATTTGAGAAGATATTATATGGTAAAATTTTATCGAAAACAGAGAACAATGAAGAATTGATTTTGATGAAATAGAAATTCCAGGTCGCATCAAGAATCGGAAAATGATGAAAGGAGGCATTTTCTGAGGGATATTTGGAATTGGGGAATTGGGCTGGAAAGAGGAAAACAAAGGGGATGGCAGACAGAAGGCTGAGAGAGGAGCAGGTATTTTGAGGATATGAGTGCGAAGAGCATTGTGAAGCCATTTGGAAGGAATTTGGCTGTGGCATTTTTGGCTGTGAATCGAATCGAGCATTTGGGGTCTTGGAAATCGGTTTCTGTTTGTTTTTGCTCGACTCGTGCTGCTCCAGTCAGACTTTTCACAAGGATGCCGTTTTTGTTGGACAGGATTCTGTTGGAGCGCCAGGTCTTTGCTTCTCTGGGTGCGCTTGCTATTGACAGAACAACTTTTCTTGATTCTTCTTCGGACATTTTGGTGCTCGGCTTGTCCTCAGAAAATCAGCCACTTAGACCAGTTGGACCAGTTTAACCGCTTCGCTTCGCTTCATTGGCATTTCAATCTAATCATCTTCATCGTCACCTTTTTCAACATCTTTGTCTTCTTCTTTCATCAAAAAATTATGATAGCCCTGTGCCGTGTGCCCTGTGCCCTGTGTCCTGTGCATGGGAATGGATGCTGCTGGAGCAAACCTCAGGCGCTCTTGCGATGGAATGGCAGTTGGATGCTCATTTGCGAGCGAGTGTTTCAGAGAGATTTTGTAAAATGAATTGCGCAGCCACAATTTCGTCAGTCAGCCCTACTTTTGCCGTCTCCTCCTTATCCACCTGATATGCCTTCCTTCCTTCCTTCCTTCATTCATTCATTCATTCATTCGTTGAATTGTTTGTTGAATCATTCACAAGCCACAGGGATGGATTCTGCATCGGCTGCGGTGCATCCATGAGCTGTGTCTTGGGCGCTGGCGATATCATTTTTCGCGTCTTGGCGAATGTGGTCATTTGCTGATGCTGCTGCCTTCGAATGGGGTTGTTATGCTGATTCGCTTGAACTGCTTTTGGTCTTTTTGTGGAAGGGGAGATGCAACCAGGCAATGGGCAGAGTGTTTGAGTTGCTCCCCAACTTGCTCGAATGAATGATGCTTTTGGCAGAACTTTGCTTTTCCAGCCTTTTCGGCCACGCTGCAGCACATCAGAGGAGGAAGATCCAGCCAGGCAAAAATCGTTCGCAATATATTTTTTGTTGTTTTTTATTCTATTTTCGAAACTGACAACAAACATGAGAAAGCAAAGATGAAGTGGAGAACGATGCTGATTGAGGAGCTGTCAGTTTTCTTGAGAGGCACAGAAATCTGTCAGAAATTATTGGTATTATTTATTTATTTATTTATTTATTTATTTGAATATTTGTATATTTTTTGTTTGCATCCTTTTCTTGATTAGCTGTGAGAGAGCATTTTGAGGAGAGAGCAGACTTTTATTTGTTTGTTGAAGGAGAATGGGGAATGGGAGTTGGGAGAGAAAGGAGAGCGGATGAAGAAAGAAACTGGAGAAGGCAAAAGCAGAAGGGGAATAGGAGACAAAAGGAATGCCATTTGCAGCATTGCATGAGAAGTACGATCTTCTTCTTCTTCTTCTTCTTCACCTTTTTCAACTTTATTGACTTCTTCATCGATGTATTTTCCAAATTTATCATCGTCTTCATCGTCTTCATCTACTGCTTCTTCTTCTTCTTCTGCTGCTGCTGCTGTTTCTGTTCTGGAGCAGTGCGATCCTCAGATGCTGTCGAAAGCTGAGATAATAAATGAGATGAAGCTTCTAATGTGATTGGTGCGGTTGGTGCGATTGCTTGCATTTTAGCGAGGTGGGTGGAGACGAGGGAGGAGGAAAAGGAGTCGGAGTGCAATGAGGCAAGGAATGTGCTGCTGTCAGATGATGATGAGGCATGGAGGATGATTTTTTGTGGATTGGCTGGTTTTGGTGTGGATGGAATTTTGGTGGAGTATTTTGTTGTGGTGGTTGGTGGATGGAGTTTGGAGGGGTGGGCAAGAGCTGGATGAAGCATGAATGATGGGAGTGAGCGTTGTTAGCTGGCTGCGGGCGATAGAAGGAGAATGCTGGGAAAAGCAAGAGACTCAAAAGAGAAAGGAAAAGAAGAATATGGAGAGGGATTTTTCGGAGGGAGAGAAGAAAAAGGAGACTGAAGAATAAGGATGCAAAAATACAAACGGTTTGCATTTATTTTATCAGATTGATTGATTTTTCCCTTCAAAAAATTAAATAATTATGTTGAAAAAAATAACATTATTCATTTCTATTTTAATGATATTTTCATATTTTCATATTTTCATATTTTCATATTTTCATATTTTCATATTTTCATATTTTCATATTTTCATATTTTCATATTTTCATATTTTCATATTTTCATATTTTCATATTTTCATATTTTCATATTTTCATATTTTTTATATCTTGCGATATTAGAATTTCAGCATGGGCGCTCTTTAGCAAGGGGGTAACAAGGAACTTGGAAGCGCTGGCGTTCGAGCGAATTTGGAATTATGGCAGAAGATGGCGACTGAGGGGCAATGAGCTGAATCAGCTGGGAAAGAGCTTGATAGATTCATAAATTATATAAGGCATTGGCAGAGAAAAGGAGCTTTTACATTTTTTTTTACAAGAATTCTTTTATGAGCAGCAGAAAGAGACAAGAAAAGGGTTGCAGAATAATTTGAGATTTTGATGAAAATTGTATTGAGAGGGATGGGGCAGACGAGGAACGAGAGAGAATGTGGAGGAGGAAGAGGAAGGGGTGAAGGAGGAGAGAGAGGAGGACAACGAGGAGGTGGAGGAAGAAGAGGTGGAGAAGGAAGAGGAAGCGAAGGAAGAGAAGAAGAAAGTGAAGGAGGTGGGAGTGTATTGGTGAGTGAGTCGTACTTCTCATCTTTTTGTGTGTCTTCAGCCCCGTTTCTGGCGCCTCCCCTGACACCACTTGTGACACTCACCCGACTGGCCTTCTTCAACATCTCCACAAATCCATCGAAAACAACACATCTGGGTGAAGGGCTGGGCCAAACATCATTTCTGATGAGTGGATGTGAATTTGTGTCAGTGTGGGATGTGTATGATGGGGGCATTGTCCCCTCGCTGAACAGCCCCTCATCATCCTTGGCTGCCTCGAACACCTCGTTTGTCAGGTGCTATCGATCACAGAATGTTGCAGTCAGCGGGAGTGAGGGGAATCCATCGAAACCAGCGAGACAGCAGATAACAGACAATGGGGCAAATTCATTCACTTGGTGTGTGTGGAATGGGTCAAATACAACTGGAAATCAAAATTCTGTTTCAGATGGAGTTTCGAGTGGAGGAGCTATAAACATGTATGGTTTGTCATCAGGAACACTTTCAGTGAAATTTTGTTCTTTCAACAACTGCTATGCAAACTATGCTGGGGGAGGTATTTTTGCTATTCAATCAATTCAGTCAAGATTGAGAACAACTCATTCAATGCTTGTACAGCAAAAAATTGCTACGGAGGGGGATGTATGCTTATTCGATTTCAACATGTGTCAGGATCAGTGGGTGCGAGTTCCAGAACTGTAAGGCATATAGTAATGGAGGAGGACTTTTTCTTAATTCTTTTAATGTTTCTGGATCTTCATGTATTGGAACAGAAAATGGGAAAGGCGAGAGCGCTTGTGTGTTTGAGTGCTTATTCACTTCGTGCTCACTGACAGATAGATTTGGCGGAGGGATGTATTGCGATAATGTCCCTTCTGCAATCAAAATGAGGAGCCTCCAGTTCATTTCGTGCTCAGCGGTGTCGTATGGCGGAGGATTGTATTTCAGGACATATCAATCAACAGCCCCAAGCAACAATCATTATTGCTATTTCTTCTTCTTCCACGATTGCAGTTGCAACGCTTCCACTCCATATGGCCACGATGTGTATTTTGAAGATCGATACAATCTTTTTTCATCGAACAATCCTTTTTATGAATCGTACACAACGAATAGCAATGATACAAGAGTGTGCCTCCAATATTATAATGGAAGCAGTTGGGTGCCTCAACATACAGAAAAGAAGGGATGGTTGAAGGAGGGGATGAAAGATCGGTACGTTGGGGTGAGTGGAGATGACGCAAACAATCTGTGTGGGATGAGCGAGTCAGCACCGTGCAAGACAGTGGGGCATGCAGTGGGGTCGAGCATGGCGCAGCTGAGCTCGACAATCACGTTGCTGGGTGGGAAGCATGTGAGTGAAGAGAAGACGATCAGTGTTGGGGAAAAGAAGATAATAATAACAGGGAGAGGGAAGGCAGTGAGTGTGATTGGGACGAATTCTCTCTCTTCGTTTTCTCCAACGCTGTTTAGCATATCTTCTGGCCAACTGGAGGTGGGGCATGTGGGGATCGATCACAACTCGATGAGAAGCTCATCGCCGAGTGTGTTTGTGGTGTCACTGGGGAGCGGGACACTTTCGCTGGAGGATGTGGTGATCAACTCTTCGACGCCAGGAGGGAGTGGAATGACGAAGTGTGTGTTTGAAGTGGCACTGAGGCAGTTGAAGACGATTGATGTGGAGATTGAAAACATGAAAATATCACAGCCTCTTTTCGCTGAACCATCACAAACAGGATTGGCATTGGGAGAAAATTATTAATTATTTATTTTATTTTGACTTCACAACACACAAACTGAAGAGAGAGAAAAAAATAGAAATTCTGAGATTAACTTTTTGTTATCTTTTTTATTGAAATGAAATATGATGAAGTGTTATTTTGCATTGAGCATACGTATGCTTTATGAAAAATATTTTTTTTTTTTTTTTATGAAATTGATTTGTTGATAAAAATTTTGTGGATGCATGAAAAGATGAAATAAATGATAAAAACCACCAAAAACAATAGCAAAATTGTTAATTATGAATTATTTCAAATTTCATTTTTTTAACAAATTATTCCAAAAATGATTCTTTTATTGAGAGTTATGTTCCAAAAATTGTTCGATGCCAAACATTGCAACAAAAATCGAAAAAGTTATTATTAAGAAAACAGAATATATCAACAATAATGATTTTGAAAATGATTTCAGATTGTGAAAAGTGTAAAATTGTTAAAGATTTTTAAATGAGCTGCTTCTGTTTTCTGATGATTGTGAATCATGAACACCACAGATAATTTTGTTTCAATGAGTAAATTATTGTGAAGTTATTGAATATTATTCAAACTCTGAAAAACATATTATTTTCATTCACTTTTTGAAAAGAATAATTTTGAAGATAAAAGAAGGATTTGTGTCAAATTATTTATAGGGATCTGTATTTTTTTTCATAATATTGTTCAAATGAAAATTTGTTCACAAATGGGTGATTATTCTTGATATCAAACAATATTTCTTGGAGTGAATTATTTCCATTATTCACTTTTCAATGAAGTTATTTGTGTTGAATCGAAATTGACACAAAGAATGGTGATGAACAATAAATGTGATATTTTTTCCTTTCAGAGAGTCAATTGATGTTGTTTTCCAACAATCATTAAAAATCTGAATTGATTGACAGAACGTGTCTGATCTCAAAAAATAGAATAGCCTTGAATAGCATAATCCTCAAAACAATGAATTATTATTGGAATAGTATCAACAATTAATCTCTAGAAAAAGACATTTGATTTTGAAACACACATCTCTTGCTCATTTCTCAATGATTATCAGTTGTTGAGTCTTTTCATCTCAAACAAATGTTTTGAAATATTTTTCTTCTTGATCCTTTTTATTTATCTTCAGATGTTTCAACTTTTGATCAGAAAGTGGCTAATTGGGAAAGAATTGGAATAACAAGGTGAAGAGGAAAAAGGGTTGGGCATTTTTAATTTTTAAAAGAAACAAAAACATGTCAAAAATTAAAAAGAATGTGAAATGAAATCATTCAATTTTCTTTGTTCCAAAATATTCAAATGTCTCTATTAATCAGCAAAAACAAACAATTTTTCCATTAATGAAGATGATTTCATTTCATATTTTCAATATACAAATGAATATATGTTTCTTTTCAAAAAGAATAATGCTTATCCATCTTTCCTCTTCACCTTGTTATTCCAATTCTTTCCCAATTAGCCACTTTCTGATCAAAAGTTGAAACATCTGAAGATAAATAAAAAGGATCAAGAAGAAAAATATTTCAAAACATTTGTTTGAGATGAAAAGACTCAACAACTGATAATCATTGAGAAATGAGCAAGAGATGTGTGTTTCAAAATCAAATGTCTTTTTCTAGAGATTAATTGTTGATACTATTCCAATAATAATTCATTGTTTTGAGGATTATGCTATTCAAGGCTATTCTATTTTTTGAGATCAGACACGTTCTGTCAATCAATTCAGATTTTTAATGATTGTTGGAAAACAACATCAATTGACTCTCTGAAAGGAAAAAATATCACATTTATTGTTCATCACCATTCTTTGTGTCAATTTCGATTCAACACAAATAACTTCATTGAAAAGTGAATAATGGAAATAATTCACTCCAAGAAATATTGTTTGATATCAAGAATAATCACCCATTTGTGAACAAATTTTCATTTGAACAATATTATGAAAAAAAATACAGATCCCTATAAATAATTTGACACAAATCCTTCTTTTATCTTCAAAATTATTCTTTTCAAAAAGTGAATGAAAATAATATGTTTTTCAGAGTTTGAATAATATTCAATAACTTCACAATAATTTACTCATTGAAACAAAATTATCTGTGGTGTTCATGATTCACAATCATCAGAAAACAGAAGCAGCTCATTTAAAAATCTTTAACAATTTTACACTTTTCACAATCTGAAATCATTTTCAAAATCATTATTGTTGATATATTCTGTTTTCTTAATAATAACTTTTTCGATTTTTGTTGCAATGTTTGGCATCGAACAATTTTTGGAACATAACTCTCAATAAAAGAATCATTTTTGGAATAATTTGTTAAAAAAATGAAATTTGAAATAATTCATAATTAACAATTTTGCTATTGTTTTTGGTGGTTTTTATCATTTATTTCATCTTTTCATGCATCCACAAAATTTTTATCAACAAATCAATTTCATAAAAAAAAAAAAAAAAAAATATTTTTCATAAAGCATACGTATGCTCAATGCAAAATAACACTTCATCATATTTCATTTCAATAAAAAAGATAACAAAAAGTTAATCTCAGAATTTCTATTTTTTTCTCTCTCTTCAGTTTGTGTGTTGTGAAGTCAAAATAAAATAAATAATTAATAATTTTCTCCCAATGCCAATCCTGTTTGTGATGGTTCAGCGAAAAGAGGCTGTGATATTTTCATGTTTTCAATCTCCACATCAATCGTCTTCAACTGCCTCAGTGCCACTTCAAACACACACTTCGTCATTCCACTCCCTCCTGGCGTCGAAGAGTTGATCACCACATCCTCCAGCGAAAGTGTCCCGCTCCCCAGTGACACCACAAACACACTCGGCGATGAGCTTCTCATCGAGTTGTGATCGATCCCCACATGCCCCACCTCCAGTTGGCCAGAAGATATGCTAAACAGCGTTGGAGAAAACGAAGAGAGAGAATTCGTCCCAATCACACTCACTGCCTTCCCTCTCCCTGTTATTATTATCTTCTTTTCCCCAACACTGATCGTCTTCTCTTCACTCACATGCTTCCCACCCAGCAACGTGATTGTCGAGCTCAGCTGCGCCATGCTCGACCCCACTGCATGCCCCACTGTCTTGCACGGTGCTGACTCGCTCATCCCACACAGATTGTTTGCGTCATCTCCACTCACCCCAACGTACCGATCTTTCATCCCCTCCTTCAACCATCCCTTCTTTTCTGTATGTTGAGGCACCCAACTGCTTCCATTATAATATTGGAGGCACACTCTTGTATCATTGCTATTCGTTGTGTACGATTCATAAAAAGGATTGTTCGATGAAAAAAGATTGTATCGATCTTCAAAATACACATCGTGGCCATATGGAGTGGAAGCGTTGCAACTGCAATCGTGGAAGAAGAAGAAATAGCAATAATGATTGTTGCTTGGGGCTGTTGATTGATATGTCCTGAAATACAATCCTCCGCCATACGACACCGCTGAGCACGAAATGAACTGGAGGCTCCTCATTTTGATTGCAGAAGGGACATTATCGCAATACATCCCTCCGCCAAATCTATCTGTCAGTGAGCACGAAGTGAATAAGCACTCAAACACACAAGCGCTCTCGCCTTTCCCATTTTCTGTTCCAATACATGAAGATCCAGAAACATTAAAAGAATTAAGAAAAAGTCCTCCTCCATTACTATATGCCTTACAGTTCTGGAACTCGCACCCACTGATCCTGACACATGTTGAAATCGAATAAGCATACATCCCCCCTCCGTAGCAATTTTTTGCTGTACAAGCATTGAATGAGTTGTTCTCAATCTTGACTGAATTGATTGAATAGCAAAAAATACCTCCCCCAGCATAGTTTGCATAGCAGTTGTTGAAAGAACAAAATTTCACTGAAAGTGTTCCTGATGACAAACCATACATGTTTATAGCTCCTCCACTCGAAACTCCATCTGAAACAGAATTTTGATTTCCAGTTGTATTTGACCCATTCCACACACACCAAGTGAATGAATTTGCCCCATTGTCTGTTATCTGCTGTCTCGCTGGTTTCGATGGATTCCCCTCACTCCCGCTGACTGCAACATTCTGTGATCGATAGCACCTGACAAACGAGGTGTTCGAGGCAGCCAAGGATGATGAGGGGCTGTTCAGCGAGGGGACAATGCCCCCATCATACACATCCCACACTGACACAAATTCACATCCACTCATCAGAAATGATGTTTGGCCCAGCCCTTCACCCAGATGTGTTGTTTTCGATGGATTTGTGGAGATGTTGAAGAAGGCCAGTCGGGTGAGTGTCACAAGTGGTGTCAGGGGAGGCGCCAGAAACGGGGCTGAAGACACACAAAAAGATGAGAAGTACGACTCACTCACCAATACACTCCCACCTCCTTCACTTTCTTCTTCTCTTCCTTCGCTTCCTCTTCCTTCTCCACCTCTTCTTCCTCCACCTCCTCGTTGTCCTCCTCTCTCTCCTCCTTCACCCCTTCCTCTTCCTCCTCCACATTCTCTCTCGTTCCTCGTCTGCCCCATCCCTCTCAATACAATTTTCATCAAAATCTCAAATTATTCTGCAACCCTTTTCTTGTCTCTTTCTGCTGCTCATAAAAGAATTCTTGTAAAAAAAAATGTAAAAGCTCCTTTTCTCTGCCAATGCCTTATATAATTTATGAATCTATCAAGCTCTTTCCCAGCTGATTCAGCTCATTGCCCCTCAGTCGCCATCTTCTGCCATAATTCCAAATTCGCTCGAACGCCAGCGCTTCCAAGTTCCTTGTTACCCCCTTGCTAAAGAGCGCCCATGCTGAAATTCTAATATCGCAAGATATAAAAAATATGAAAATATGAAAATATGAAAATATGAAAATATGAAAATATGAAAATATGAAAATATGAAAATATGAAAATATGAAAATATGAAAATATGAAAATATGAAAATATGAAAATATGAAAATATGAAAATATGAAAATATGAAAATATGAAAATATGAAAATATGAAAATATGAAAATATGAAAATATGAAAATATGAAAATATGAAAATATGAAAATATGAAAATATCATTAAAATAGAAATTATAAATGTTATTTTTTTCAACATAATTGTATCATTTTTTGAAGGGAAAAGTCAATCAATCTGATTAAATAAATGCAAACCATTTGCATTTTTGAATTCTTATTCTTTTTCTTTTTTTTGCATATTTCTGTAAATATCAGTTCCGCCTTTCTTCAGGCTTTCCCTCACCAATTCTATTCATCCGCTGCACTCATCATTTTCCATTCATCATTTTGGCAATTATCTTTCGTTCTATTCCTCAAAAACAGCTCCTTGAAATGTCTCATCCCCTTCCTTCATTTCACTCCAGCTCTCTTTGAACAATTCAGTCACATCCAGAAAAGCTGTTCTGCCCATCATCAAAGAAAGGCCTTCTTCCATCTCAAACTTTTGTAGAACTGTCCTTAATTCTCTCATCCAACCTGTTCCGCTCTGAAACAAGCACTTTGTAAGAGAGAAGAAAGAGCCAAGGCACAAAGGAATAAAGAAATTCATGTTTCAGTGTTCCTGATAATGATTGAAATTGATGCAGAAATAAAAAAAACAGAGAAATTTGAAAAATAATAAAACAGAATTTCAATAAACCTTCAGTGCATTTATTCAGAAAAATAACCTTTGCTCCAAATCAACCATTTCAACACAAAAGAATAAAAAAGCAGATCCGGTTTTGTACACTTTTGCTAGACAATTGAAACAAAATTCTATCATTAGAAATGATCAAAAACTTAAAACGAAACTCCAACCGCATCAAATAATTTATTGCTCTGTTTTCTTTGCAATGACTTTTACATTAGTGTGCATGTGTAAGTTGTTCTAAACATTTATAATTTGAACTTCTTTCAAAGTGTATAAAAAACTTTCGGCACATGGGAACTGTCGGGTTTATTTCCATTAAATTATTATCATTTCCATTTCAAAATAATTTCTCTTTTGAACATTTTTAAAAATTGTGCTGTAAATCAACTTTTTCTGTTGATTCTGCAAGTTGGATGCTGCATTCAAAAATTTTGATAAATCATTCAGAGATAGAAAAATTCATAAAAGAAAAATATGAAAATTAAAATTCAAAAACAGTGAATCAGAAAGGAAAAATTTAAATAAATACGAACAATAAATAATGAGCGTTGTTGAATGAAATTCAACTTTTCTTTGAAAGCTGGAAGAATTTATTAAAATATGTTCAACAAAGCATTGAATTTGGGTCTTATATTTATAAAAAGTTTAAAATTATTATAAATTCGCAGAATCCTCCAATGAAAATTTTAAATTTTCTTTAAAATTGTTTATTTGTGAAATATATAACTATGATCAAAAAAGTTTTTAATTTAATGGCTAAATCATCATCTTTGCGTGGTGATTTACAAAAAAGAAAGGTCAATCATGAGAATACAAAATCCAAGAAGAAAAATAGCGAATTAAAAAATCGTGATTATCTTGCAGGAGAGACAAATAACATTCCTGATGATACAACAAAGAAAATGCATTTTTGGAGAAGATTTTTTCGAATTGTCGCTATTGCACATCCTAGTCCAAGATTTTTGAGCATCAAAGGAAGCTTATGGCTTCCGTTTTTCCTTGCAGCATCAATTGGAATTCATACGGTTGTTTCATCTGAGTATGGATTAATTCGAGGTAATTTTGCCAAAGCAATCGGAAACAAAGATAACGAAGCTTTAACTTATGCAATATGGCACGGCATAGGTTATTCCACATTGTTTGCGACAATTAAAACGATTATGTTTCTTTTTCAATACTTGATAAAAGCTCTATCTCGGTATTTCCTTGTGAAACGATTACAAACTGATTATATGCTTAAATCAAATATTTTTTATAAGCTTGCAAATTTCGATAAGCGTCCAATTAATCCTGATCAAAGGTTAACTCAAGATATAAATTTATTTACAGATGCTTGGGCAGAGGTTATATCAAAATCTATCGATACTCCTGTTTCACTTGTCTACTATACAATTTATTGCTGGATGCAAATCGGATGGGTCGGACCTGTTTTTATTTTTGCTTTTTATTTTATTTTGATCTTTGCCGCACAATTCATTATAAGGCCTCTTATAAAACGATCGTTTTATCTTCAAACTTTAGAGGCGCGATTTCGAAAGGGTCATGTTCGTGTGGGGATTGAGTCTGAAGCTATTGCCCTTATGAATGCAGGAAAAGCAGAGAAAAGCGTTATGGATAGTCTGTTTAAACCGCTTGTCCATAATCAAGTGATTGTCGGAATATTGGATGGAGTGACAAAGTTATTTTTACTTGTGGGCTCATTCAATTCATATGTTCTTTCATACGCAATCATAGCGTGGTATGCATTCAACACAGACATATTTGAGATGACAGGATCTGGATCTGGGTCTATTTTATCTGGTCTTTTCCCTTCCTCTTCGGGACGAGCAGCCTCTTCTTCATGGCTGGCGCGAGGAATGCTGGGCAACAGCTGGCTGAGGAAGAAGCGGGACTCGTCACGTCTGCTGAGCATGATCTTCCCACCGATGAACATGAACTACAACATCCTCCCAGGCACTTCTGGTTCTTCTTCTTCATTCACTGGATTTCAGCCAACTCGTTCAGTGGGCGATGTGGCGAAGCAGATTTCGGACTTTATGTTTCTGCTGCAGACGCTGGCAGACAACTATGCGAACATTCTGAAGATGTTCAATCGATATGCCGAGCTGTCTGCATACACCAACCGCGTGGGAATGTTTCTGGAGGTCTGCGAAGAGGCAGAAGGGAAGTGGAATGGAGGTGTGAAGAGATGGATGAAGAGCGGAGGGAAGAAAGGCGTGGACGGGGAAATGAAAGGAGAAATGAAAGGGAAAGGGAAAGAGAAAGAGAAAGAGAAAGAGAAAGAGAAAGAGAAAGAGAAAAGGCAAGGAAAAGATGAGAAGAATGAGAAAGATGAAATAGATGAACAGAAAATGAGGAAAGAAGAGGGAAAGATGGAAGATGAAAAAGCTGTAAATGAAACCAACACCCACAATCTTCAATCAATTCCTTCATTGGACAACGAAAAAGAAGAGCCAACCGAAAAGAAGAGGGGGAAAGTGGAGGAGATGGTCAAAGAGGAAGAGCCTTCAGAGGAAAACTCGCCAATCCAGTCACCAGCAGCATCAACAGACCTTCTTTTGGATTCGCCTTCTGTCGATACAAGTTTATCCAAAGAAAGCGACTCTCTTCAGTTTGCTCGGCCACATCAGAGAGACATTTCAATCACTTCATTGTGCTTATCCCATGTCTCAGTCTATCTTCCGCAATGCGCTGTGCCAATGGTGAGAGACCTTTCACTGAACTTCTCGATGAACCCGGAGGAAAACGAGGATTCACTGAGAATTGTGCCATTTTCTGATTTTGATTCTATTTCTGCTTCTGCTTCTGCTTCTGCTTCATCATCTTGTTCCTCTTCAGCTTCTTCTTCATCTTCTTCATCTTCTTTTTCATCAACATCTTTTTCCTCTTCCTCTTCCTCTTCTGCTTTATCTTCACCACCCAATGTACAAACAGTTCATCGTCTTCTGATAGAAGGAGGAAATGGTGTTGGCAAAAGCACTTTGCTAAGGTGCGTCAAGGGAATATGGCCATTTTGCGAAGGAAATGTGTTTTTGGAGGCGATGGTGAACGAAAAGGAGAAGAAAACGAAAAACAGAAAAGAAGAATTTTCATTTTCTGATGATGAAGAAGAAATAAAAGATGAAGAAGAGGAGGAAGAGGAGGAGGAGGAAGAAGAAGAAGAAGAAGAAGAAGAAACAGATGAATATCACAAGATTGTATTTGTGTCAGAAAAAACCAAAAAATCAATAGAAAGCAAAAAAGAAGGAAAGAAAGGAAATAAAGAAAAGAAAGATAAGAAAACAAAGAAGCAGAGGAAAGATAAAGCTAAAAGAAAGAGAACGAAAGCATCGAAGGAAGAAGAAGGAGAAGCAGCGGAAGAATGGCAGAAGGAGGAGGAAGAAGGAGGTGTAGGAGTGAGGTATGGGACATTTGCATCACAACACCTGGATGAGGAGAAGAAAGAGAGAGAATCGATTGAAAGATCACTTGAGAATGATAATTTGTTTGTGTCTCAATCATCTGAAGCAGAAGCAAATGTGATGAATGAATATGTTAGTGATGGTGATAAAAGAAGTCAAAAAAGGAGCGAACAAAATGATTTCCGCCTTCTTTCTTCTCTTCCTCCGTCTGTTCTCCTCGTTCTGCCACAGACTCCTCATCTTCCAGACATTCCTCTGGCTGCTTTGGTGTCCTATCCCCTCCCTCCTCCTCCTTCTCTGATGCCCATTGGCAACTTGCCTTCGCCTGCTCTTTCAGACATTTTGAACGATGTACATTTGGGCCATCTGCTGGAGAGAGAGATGGAGAAATACCAGTTTTCTTCTTCTTCATCTTCCTCTTCCTCTTCTTCCTCTTCTTCTTCGAGTGTCAATTCACCTGACTCTGGATCAATTTCTTTACCAGCGCCTTCCTATGCATCATACGACCCTTCTTCTCTGAGCTCTCTTTCCTCCTCCTCGTCTGTGTGTTCGTCGCTTTCGCCAGGCGAAGTGCAGCTGTTGCAGTTTGCGCGTGTGTTTTTCCACCGTCCGCAGGTCTGTCTGTTGGACGAGGCAACGTCAGCTCTTTCGCCTGAGATGGAGGAGGAGATGTACGGGAAGATGGTGGAGAGGCACATTGTGTTCCACTCGATTGGGCACAGGGCAGGGATCAGAAGGTGGCACACGCACTGCTTGGCTCTGAAGGGAATGAAGATGAAAGGGGAGTGGGAGGTGAGCAGGATTGATGCTGGTGAGGAGGAGAGGAACAAACACAGGGTAGTGGAGAGAAATGATGGTTGAAGGGGTTTATTTATTCTTCTTTTATTTTTTATTTTTTTATTTTCTGTTTCTATTTTTTTTTTTCCTTTGTGCGTGTTACAAACAATGGAGGACATATTTATCAAGTTATGTATTTATTTTGGATATATCATGGTAATATTCATGCAATAAAAATAAATCGTTTGATGTGTATTTATTTTTTCTTTTTTTCAAATATTTTTTTATCTTTTTTTTGAAGTTAGTTTAATCTGTATATTAACAAAGATTAATCGTTCAGAAGATTTTCTTTTTTTATGGTTAATTTCTTTGATTGATTTTACACGATTCTAATAAGTGTTTATTTTATTTTTTTATCTTCTAAATGTATATTTTCAAAAATCACAAAAGATTAGAAACGTAATTGCAACAGTTTATTTGCACTGATTTTCTTTCTTAGATAAGAAAAATTAATGTATTCTGAAACATTGAAATTTGTTTGAGAGAAAAAGAATATGTGATGAAACATTTGAGCATTAAAGATTGTTTTTTTCAACATTTTTGAATTTTCTATTTTTTGATAATTCTTAAATACTTTCCTTTGGATGCAGAAGAAAAATTTCCTTAAATGTGAAAGAAGAAAAATTTTGAATATTTTGAGGTTTTTTGAAAAAAATATATTCATTGTGCAATATTCGACAAATTCTTGGAAATTGCACAATAAACAACCGACTTGGATATTTCATGAAAATGTTTATTGAGACATTATTTAAACACATTCTTTTTTCAACGTTTAAATTAATGCGGAAACTCACAAAATACTAAAAATGAAATCATCAATAATAAATATGTTTCGTGATGACGATAAATTTTTTTTATCAACACAATATCAAAATAATAATTGTTTTCAATAAAAATGGAAGATCATGAAATGAAAATACATCATCTGAACAAGATGTTCCACAGCACTGATGATACATGGGATTGGTTTCAAAGGGATGTTTTGGATGCAAGGTACAAAGAGTGCAGACAATGCGGAAGAGAAATGTGTTTATATAAAAGAAATCCTAACTCAAGACAATGGAGATGCTTCAGATGTGACAGAACAATAAGTTTGCTTTCAGGTTTATCCATTGAAAATCAAAAAGTGGGATTAAACAAAATCCTGAACATCTTGTTGTGTAAATGGATTAAACGATCATTAACACAAACCTCTCATCTTCTTGGAATTCATAGAAATACTGTAGGTTTTAATTTACTTTTGCTGCAGCTTCCATGTCCAAAATAGCAGTAAATTCATTTGAACCACAAGGAGGTCTGGATTCTATCGTGGAAATTGACGAGGCTATTTTGGACAAAAGGAAATTTCACAAAGGACGTTTGAAAAAGCAAATTTGGTTATTTGGAGCAGTTCAAAGAAATCCTGAAGGAAAACAAGGAAATTTTTTCATTATTCATGTTCCAAATAGGAAAAAAAAACTCTTCTGCCAATCATCAAAGCCAATATTTTGCCTGGAACGACAGTTAATAGCGATGAATGGAAAGCTTATGCATCTCTGGAAGAGATAGGGTATGCGCATAAAACTGTTTGTCACAAGAATTACTTTATTGATCCAGAAAGCAAAATTTGAACGAATATGATTGAAGGCATTTGGAGTTTGTTTCGTTGGGAAATGCAAAAAAATAATATTAGGGATAATTTTATTGACGATTTCACATCCTCATTTGTGAAAGCAGGACAAGAGAGCTATCATTTGTGGAAACTGTCAAAGCTATTTGCAGATACAAACCAGAAGAATTTATTGAAGAAGAGGAGGAAGACAATGAAGAAGATGATGACGAATAAGACGTTCATATTATGTTGACTGAAGATAAAGCAACTTCTGATGATTCTTTGAAATAAAATGACGTGACTGAACATTTCGAATATGAGCAAGAAGAATAGAAAAATAATTTCTTTTATTCATCACAATTTGTTTTCATCATTCGTGTGATGACATATCCTTGACAACAAAAAATTTTTGATTTTTGAACGGGCAGATGGGATATTGATCTTTTTTTTGTAATTAAAAATCTTCACGTTTCCGCAAGGAATCTGTTAAAAATATTGCACGATAATAGATAAAATGTGAAATGAATTGGTTATTTCAAATTATTTGTGTTATTTCAAGTTTCAGCCACGAATTTTGAATTAACCCAGTTATTTTGAAATAACCTTGAAAAACTTAAATCTACTGGACGTTTTTTAAAAACATTAAATAAAAATATTTTTGATATAAAAATGGTTTCAACTATATTTTGAATTTGAATATTTGACCTATCTTTATTATGAAAATTTGCATTAGATTAATTATTGGAAACTTTTTTTTTGTTTGTGATAATGAAAAAAGTTTTAAGATTGCAAAAAACGAAATATATATATGAAGATTGTTCCCATTCGTTTCAAATATCATCAGTTTGCTTGAATGGTAATTGTTGATTCCTTACTTCTAAAGCTTTTGACAAATCACAAAAGATTTCCCTATAAACGTATCTACATATTCAATGATCTTCTTTTGTCAAAATAAACATGTGGAAAACAGAAATTATCGATTTTATTTTGTAATGACTCGAAGAAATCATTTCCAAATATTTTTTGTCAAACAGTTATGGTCTTCCAAAAAAAAGAAAGCGTGAAATTCTGTCAAAAGGATTTTATGTCAAATGATTTGCGCGAAATTCGACAAAAAGATAAGATTATATTTATGAAAATTTGGGCATATGAAGATGAAATCCTAAATTTGAAGAGTGAATTTAGTTGAAAGAAGAAATGCTATAGAAACAATGAAAAACGACTTATTCTCAAAATTTTTCAGAACTGAAAATCTGTCTTGGAATTGCGAACGGTAATGGAGAGAGTGCATGTGTGTTTGAGTGCTCATTCACTTCGTGTACACTCACAAATAATAATGGTGGAAGGATGTATTGTTATGGTGTTCCAGCTGCATTCAAAATGAGGAACATCCAGTTTATTTCGTGAAACACAACATCAACAGGTGGAGGATTGTATTTTAAACAAATCAACAAACAATCCCAAGCAACAACCTTTATTGCTACTTCTTCTTCTTCTTCCATGATAGCAGATGCACAACTACTTCCACTTCATATGGACACGATGTTTATAGTGAAGATGATTACAATCTCTTCTCGTCGGACAATCCGTTCTATGAATCGTCCACAACGAATAGCAACGATAAGAAAGTGTGCTATTGAGAAAATGGAGCATATCAGCATACAGAAAAGAAGGATTGGCTGAAGGAAGGGATGAATGATCGGTATGTTGGGGTGAGTGGAGATGATACAAACAATCTGTGTGGGATGAGTGAGGCAGCACCTTGCAAGACAGTGGGGCATGCAGTGGAGTCGAGCATGGTGCAGCTGAGCTTCTCGATAACGTTGCATAAGGGAAGCGTATAAGAGAAGAGAAGAAGAAAAGCATTGAGGAAAAGAAGATGATTAATACAGGGAGAGGGAAAGAGGTGAATGTGATTGGGACGAGTTCACTTTTCTTCTTCTTCTTTCAAAAACAGAAGAAGTGTTCAGTTTATCGAGATACCATTTAAGAATGAATTTCAAAAAGATTTATTGCAAAACAACGACTGGTTATTCATCTAATGTGGTGATGGAGCTTACAGAAACTGGGAACTTTCATTTCATGGAGCATTCCAAAAGAAGATAGAAAGTTTTATGATAGCAGTTGTGGGACAATTGTCAAGTCTACAGAAATGAAGGCAAGCTGCGAGCAGGAATCAAACGGCTGATCATGGAGGTGACAAAATTCAATTTACGCAAGTCAATAAAGACGAAAGAATTCAGTTCAAAAATGCAAGAAAATGTTGCAGAAGCAATGAAGTCGCTATATTTTAACGATTTTCAAAATTCATAATTCTTTCGAATGTTTTTTAAAAAAAAGAAAATACTTTTCACTTGCGTTAATGATTTCTCAAAACATGATTTTGTAATCTTTTTCACTTGTGAAAGTTCAAAGTGAAAAGTTTCACATTTCATTTTTGAAAAATGTTGTTTTAATGAATTTTTGAAGATTGCAAATACTTTAAAAGACTCGTGATTTTTATGTTTAAGTTTTAAAATAGATATTTTTCAAATAAAAATATTTCTTTGAAATTCAGGCAATTGAATGTTCTTCTCAAGTCAAATAAAAAGAAAAATTTCAAAAAACTAGTTACTCAAAAACAAACAACTTCATATTTAGTAATTTGTTTGAAAAAACAATCCATTTTCAAATTTATCACCATTCACAACAATGCAATTATCGAACACTTCTTTTTCCATCTTTTTCAATAACAAAAGTTTCGTAACTTTTCGTTTTGCCAAGAGGCTTTCATTCTCCGTATTTTCGGTTTTGCATGAATATTTTAGAAAATCTTTGTATCATCCACAAGTCCCTCATATGCTCATCTGATCGATCTTTTTCACCAAGACTGCATCGGCTTCTCAGATTTCTGACAAAACTTCAGCTTCACATATTGATTATCAACTGCGCATTTAAGAAAATTCATGCATTGCTTGCTGATTTCTCCATCATCCCACTTAGCTTCCCTGAATTCCATACAACGATGCACGTGAGCACTTCAAATTCTTCATTCTTCAACTGGTAAAAGCAAAGATAATGCTTTGATGCAATAATTATCAACATTTCACTTAGTCTTCTTTTCCCACTTTCATTTGTCCCTTCCTCTGCCAATCAAAACCCTTTTCAAACTCTGACAATTCTCTCTTGCATCTCTTCCAAAACTTAACTCTTTTGAAATTACATCTTTGTAATCTCGTTGAAAACTTAAATGCTTATCAATAACTGTCAAACAAACTGATTGATAAGGCGTTTCGAGTTTCGATGTTCTCGATGATTTTGAATGACTTCTGCCATCTCCTTCAAATGCAATTCTTGTTCAACATGCTTTCAAACAACGAGAAAGAAATTAATAAATGAACAAAAATAATTCGATTACAAACTTTCCACATATCAACGTTGCTCACCATCAGCTTTGATAATTCCACTTCTTTTTGAGTTTAATTATTTTCTTCTTTCTTCATAGGAAACTTTCAAAAGACAAACCACGTAAATCAAAAGAAATATTAATGAATATGCAGCTCAGATAAATGAAACACACACAAAAATCAATCAGTCCTTTCATTCTGAAAACTTTCTGTTTCTGCTGTTTCTTTTAACAAAGTCCAAATTCAAAAAGCTATTGTCTTCGAAAAAAAAGAAAGAATGATTTATAAGATTCAATAATTCATTTAATAACTGTTTCGCACCAGCTAAGAATTTTGTATTTTTGAATATTTTTTATATTAGCAAAAGCGTTAAATACAGAAAGATTCAATATCTATTTTCAAAACCAAAATGAGAGAAATCTTGAAAGAAGAGAACGACATTAATAAAAAATATTAACTATAGATATAAGCAGTTGATGTCACTCAGTTTTTGAATGTATTATTGTTTTCATACAATATATGTCGGAAAATCATGAAAATATATTGATCATTTGCATAACTTTATGTTAATCAATCAGAATAACTCAAAATATGACTAAGAAATATATAGTATTGTTTTATATTGTTTGTTGATTAAAACAGAATCAATCGTTTTTGTTTATTTTACTGTCACAATTAAAAACTGAAATTTTTGAATTCAAAAAATGTGTATTTAAATATAAATAAGTTCAAACTCATTTTTAAATGGATTCAATTCTTTGTATAACATTTGTCTTCATGTTTGAATTAATTATTTTGTGAAAAAATGATATTTTTTCACTTTCATGTTAAAAGATCAAGCTTTTTTGGAAAACAAGCAAAAAATGCTTTATTTGCTTAAAATATAACGTAATATTTAATGTTGATGCGTTTTTGACTTCCACCCTCAAAACATTGTTTTTTGATAAATGCAAGACTGTCAGGTCACAATTGAAAAAAACTGGTTTTTCTTAAAAACACTGCCTTTAATTTAAAATTACTGGGGGATCTTGAAATAAATAGTTTATTTTGAAATATATTTTTATTTCACAATTTATCTAATAATGTCATTAATCATGAATATGAAATATTTGACAAAATTTCAAACAGTCGTAAATTGTGCAATAACCAAATTCTTTTCTCACTGTATCCATTATAATGCTCAAAATCGAAAAAACAAAAACATGAAAGTCAATGAATAAATTTAAAAAAAAATATATGGGTAATTTAATTTGAAAAGTCGCAAATGTTTAATTTTCAAGTGAACCAAAAATTTCATATTTTGCTCATATTTTTGTTTCCACTCTCGAATCTTTTTCAGAATGAATGAAATAGCATTATCCAGAAATAAATTCCATATTTGTGAAGTTTGGTATACGTCAACAAAAATTTGAGCCAAATATGAAATTTTTGATTTATTTGAAAATTAAACAATTGCGACTTTTCAAAAAGATTAACTCATATGAATAAAATACTCGGCAATTGAAATTCAAAATGTTTTAGGCTTTCTGTTATTTATTTATTACCAAAAGTGCTCTTATGGCATATAATTAGTGGTTAAAATATTGAACAGGGAAAAATGAATGACTTCCAAATATAAATCTCTAAATTTTAGTATTTATTGTATTTGTTTTATTGCAAAATAAAAAATGCAACAGAACCCCAAAAGAGTGAGATAATGGTTTAGTGGTTTGTAGAATTCCAACTATTGTGCAAAGGTTTGGATTTAATTTTCGCCAGACCCTAATAATTTTTTTGAACAAAAGTTTTCGACAATTTGTATCAGCTCTGATGAATATTGATAAAGTGAAACTTATAGTATCCGAATATTTTCATAGAAATCATATTGAATTATTTTATGAAAAACACTTTATGGTTGATAATTCGATTAATAAACATGTGAAAAAGTTTTGACAATTTACAAATGGGACAAAATATTTTGATTTCACCTCTGTGACCTGACAAATAACTAGAAGTCTTGTCTGTCAAAAAAAAAATTTTTTTTTAAATTAATATAAAATAAACAATTGCAAAAACTTCTGAAGACTTTTCAAAGCACTACGGAAAAGATTTGTTGATAGCATCTGTAATATCTTGTCGTTTTTTCTCTTTTGTCAGTGACCGTCAGTGACAGTCAATGACAAATTGTGACAAAAATATTCCTCAACTGACATTTCGTGTCATATAAAATAAATATTGGGAACTTGATCACATTAGAAAAAAATTTGATTTTTTTCAAAATAATAAGAATTATTTCAGGAAGATTTTCAAATTAATTATTTAAGTTATTAAGAATTTTGAAATCGATATTAATAACACTTTTTGATAAAGAATAAATATCTTGTCAGTTATTTTATCATTTTTTCAATTTTCTCTTGTCACGTCACAGAGGTATAATTTTGATTTATGAATTTTGTTCAATACAATATTATCAAACAGTTTTCTCAATTTCAGAATTTTGCTGAATAATTTTTCATAGAAAAGAAAAAATTGAATTGAAATAATTGCAAAAATTGTTTGAAACAAGTCTCAGTTTTTATCAAAAAGGCAAAAATTATGTTCAAATTAGTAATGAATTTCAGTTTCATTATCAAAAATAAAACTGGAGTTTTTGAAATTTGATAAAAATTTAATGTTTTTTCTTAATTCTCTTTCATTTTTCCTCATTTGTTTAACAATAATCAAAAAATCCTCAAATAATATTTGTTATTAACTCAATCAAAAGAAATTTATTCGAATTTATTGTTTTCTTTTCAAAATTCACAAAAAAATAAAAATAAATTTATATTGACTTTTGAGTGAAAAAAAATAAATAATAATGTTCAGATAGGATTATTCAATGAAAATCATTATTTTCAAAACAAAAAACATCATTAAAAGAATGTTTTCATTCGAGTTTGTAAAAATTGGTGAAATATTCATATTTCTTCTCAGTTAAACAAGACCAAATATGTCACATCAAACCTGAATATTTGAAAATATTTATAAATATTAAAAAATTTAGAAAATAAAAAACTAATATAAAAAAAATATTGAAATAGTTATGATTCCAATCGTATCAAAGTTGTTTTGCATTCATTGACAATCCTTTGAAATAATATTCGTTGAAAATATTATTTTGGAAATATACACCAAAAATAATTCTATTTCGAAAAAAATAATTCAAAATCGAAAAAGAATAATTCGATTTCGGAATTAATAATTCAAAATCGAAAAAGAATAATTCAAAATCGGAATTAATATTTCAATTTCGAAAAAAATAATTCAAATTCGGAATTAATAATTCGAATTCGGAAATTAATAATTCAATTTCGTAATTTATTAATTCGATTTCGAAAAAGATTAATTCGATTTCGAAAATGAATACTTCAATTTCGAAATTCATTATAAACTGAAAATTTTAATTTTTCTCGAGAATAGATTTCAGAAAAGTTCAAGTTATTTTTTTATTAATCAAATTTTATTACTCAAATAACTGTTTTTTTAACGGAAATATGAATCCAAACAATTTTTTGAATTTTTTTTCATTTTTGAAAATCATCACTGAAATAAAAGATTTTTCAAAAAAATTCATTCTATTGAATAAATAAATAAGAAAATATAAATTTCTATCACGTTTATTGAAAAATAAAAAAAAAGAATTTTATTACCAATGGAAAGAAAAAATTTTTTTAGTAAAAATATCAAAATCATCAATTTTTTATATGAAAATGAATTCATTTTCTTTTCAAATAAACTTCAATCAGTAAATTTTCATTCAAATTAAAAGAAAATTTTTCAATGAAAATGCGTCATTTTTCAAATATTGATAAACAAAATTTGCTGATGAGATAAAAATAAAAAAAATTTAAAACCACAAACACAAGCTATTCATTCCACAAAACAAAAAAATATACGTTTCGAAATTGAATTATTCTTTTTCGAATTCGAATTATTAATTCCGAAATCGAATTATTTTTTTTCGAATTCGAATTATTAATTCCGAATTTGAATTATTTTTTTTCGAAATTGAATTATTAATTTCCGAATTCGAATTATTAATTCCGAATTTGAATTATTTTTTTTCGAAATTGAATTATTCTTTTTCGAATTCGAATTATTAATTCCGAAATCGAATTATTTTTTTTCGAATTCGAATTATTAATTCCGAATTTGAATTATTTTTTTTCGAAATTGAATTATTAATTTCCGAATTCGAATTATTAATTCCGAAATCGAATTATTTTTTTTCGAATTCGAATTATTAATTCCGAAATCGAATTATTTTTTTTCGAATTCGAATTATTAGATAAAATGTGAAATGAATTGGTTATTTCAAATTATTTGTGTTATTTCAAGTTTCAGCCACGAATTTTGAATTAACCCAGTTATTTTGAAATAACCTTGAAAAACTTAAATCTACTGGACGTTTTTTAAAAACATTAAATAAAAATATTTTTGATATAAAAATGGTTTCAACTATATTTTGAATTTGAATATTTGACCTATCTTTATTATGAAAATTTGCATTAGATTAATTATTGGAAACTTTTTTTTTGTTTGTGATAATGAAAAAAGTTTTAAGATTGCAAAAAACGAAATATATATATGAAGATTGTTCCCATTCGTTTCAAATATCATCAGTTTGCTTGAATGGTAATTGTTGATTCCTTACTTCTAAAGCTTTTGACAAATCACAAAAGATTTCCCTATAAACGTATCTACATATTCAATGATCTTCTTTTGTCAAAATAAACATGTGGAAAACAGAAATTATCGATTTTATTTTGTAATGACTCGAAGAAATCATTTCCAAATATTTTTTGTCAAACAGTTATGGTCTTCCAAAAAAAAGAAAGCGTGAAATTCTGTCAAAAGGATTTTATGTCAAATGATTTGCGCGAAATTCGACAAAAAGATAAGATTATATTTATGAAAATTTGGGCATATGAAGATGAAATCCTAAATTTGAAGAGTGAATTTAGTTGAAAGAAGAAATGCTATAGAAACAATGAAAAACGACTTATTCTCAAAATTTTTCAGAACTGAAAATCTGTCTTGGAATTGCGAACGGTAATGGAGAGAGTGCATGTGTGTTTGAGTGCTCATTCACTTCGTGTACACTCACAAATAATAATGGTGGAAGGATGTATTGTTATGGTGTTCCAGCTGCATTCAAAATGAGGAACATCCAGTTTATTTCGTGAAACACAACATCAACAGGTGGAGGATTGTATTTTAAACAAATCAACAAACAATCCCAAGCAACAACCTTTATTGCTACTTCTTCTTCTTCTTCCATGATAGCAGATGCACAACTACTTCCACTTCATATGGACACGATGTTTATAGTGAAGATGATTACAATCTCTTCTCGTCGGACAATCCGTTCTATGAATCGTCCACAACGAATAGCAACGATAAGAAAGTGTGCTATTGAGAAAATGGAGCATATCAGCATACAGAAAAGAAGGATTGGCTGAAGGAAGGGATGAATGATCGGTATGTTGGGGTGAGTGGAGATGATACAAACAATCTGTGTGGGATGAGTGAGGCAGCACCTTGCAAGACAGTGGGGCATGCAGTGGAGTCGAGCATGGTGCAGCTGAGCTTCTCGATAACGTTGCATAAGGGAAGCGTATAAGAGAAGAGAAGAAGAAAAGCATTGAGGAAAAGAAGATGATTAATACAGGGAGAGGGAAAGAGGTGAATGTGATTGGGACGAGTTCACTTTCTTCTTCTTCTTTCAAAAACAGAAGAAGTGTTCAGTTTATCGAGATACCATTTAAGAATGAATTTCAAAAAGATTTATTGCAAAACAACGACTGGTTATTCATCTAATGTGGTGATGGAGCTTACAGAAACTGGGAACTTTCATTTCATGGAGCATTCCAAAAGAAGATAGAAAGTTTTATGATAGCAGTTGTGGGACAATTGTCAAGTCTACAGAAATGAAGGCAAGCTGCGAGCAGGAATCAAACGGCTGATCATGGAGGTGACAAAATTCAATTTACGCAAGTCAATAAAGACGAAAGAATTCAGTTCAAAAATGCAAGAAAATGTTGCAGAAGCAATGAAGTCGCTATATTTTAACGATTTTCAAAATTCATAATTCTTTCGAATGTTTTTTAAAAAAAGAAAATACTTTTCACTTGCGTTAATGATTTCTCAAAACATGATTTTGTAATCTTTTTCACTTGTGAAAGTTCAAAGTGAAAAGTTTCACATTTCATTTTTGAAAAATGTTGTTTTAATGAATTTTTGAAGATTGCAAATACTTTAAAAGACTCGTGATTTTTATGTTTAAGTTTTAAAATAGATATTTTTCAAATAAAAATATTTCTTTGAAATTCAGGCAATTGAATGTTCTTCTCAAGTCAAATAAAAAGAAAAAATTTCAAAAAACTAGTTACTCAAAAACAAACAACTTCATATTTAGTAATTTGTTTGAAAAAACAATCCATTTTCAAATTTATCACCATTCACAACAATGCAATTATCGAACACTTCTTTTTCCATCTTTTTCAATAACAAAAGTTTCGTAACTTTTCGTTTTGCCAAGAGGCTTTCATTCTCCGTATTTTCGGTTTTGCATGAATATTTTAGAAAATCTTTGTATCATCCACAAGTCCCTCATATGCTCATCTGATCGATCTTTTTCACCAAGACTGCATCGGCTTCTCAGATTTCTGACAAAACTTCAGCTTCACATATTGATTATCAACTGCGCATTTAAGAAAATTCATGCATTGCTTGCTGATTTCTCCATCATCCCACTTAGCTTCCCTGAATTCCATACAACGATGCACGTGAGCACTTCAAATTCTTCATTCTTCAACTGGTAAAAGCAAAGATAATGCTTTGATGCAATAATTATCAACATTTCACTTAGTCTTCTTTTCCCACTTTCATTTGTCCCTTCCTCTGCCAATCAAAACCCTTTTCAAACTCTGACAATTCTCTCTTGCATCTCTTCCAAAACTTAACTCTTTTGAAATTACATCTTTGTAATCTCGTTGAAAACTTAAATGCTTATCAATAACTGTCAAACAAACTGATTGATAAGGCGTTTCGAGTTTCGATGTTCTCGATGATTTTGAATGACTTCTGCCATCTCCTTCAAATGCAATTCTTGTTCAACATGCTTTCAAACAACGAGAAAGAAATTAATAAATGAACAAAAATAATTCGATTACAAACTTTCCACATATCAACGTTGCTCACCATCAGCTTTGATAATTCCACTTCTTTTTGAGTTTAATTATTTTCTTCTTTCTTCATAGGAAACTTTCAAAAGACAAACCACGTAAATCAAAAGAAATATTAATGAATATGCAGCTCAGATAAATGAAACACACACAAAAATCAATCAGTCCTTTCATTCTGAAAACTTTCTGTTTCTGCTGTTTCTTTTAACAAAGTCCAAATTCAAAAAGCTATTGTCTTCGAAAAAAAAGAAAGAATGATTTATAAGATTCAATAATTCATTTAATAACTGTTTCGCACCAGCTAAGAATTTTGTATTTTTGAATATTTTTTATATTAGCAAAAGCGTTAAATACAGAAAGATTCAATATCTATTTTCAAAACCAAAATGAGAGAAATCTTGAAAGAAGAGAACGACATTAATAAAAAATATTAACTATAGATATAAGCAGTTGATGTCACTCAGTTTTTGAATGTATTATTGTTTTCATACAATATATGTCGGAAAATCATGAAAATATATTGATCATTTGCATAACTTTATGTTAATCAATCAGAATAACTCAAAATATGACTAAGAAATATATAGTATTGTTTTATATTGTTTGTTGATTAAAACAGAATCAATCGTTTTTGTTTATTTTACTGTCACAATTAAAAACTGAAATTTTTGAATTCAAAAAATGTGTATTTAAATATAAATAAGTTCAAACTCATTTTTAAATGGATTCAATTCTTTGTATAACATTTGTCTTCATGTTTGAATTAATTATTTTGTGAAAAAATGATATTTTTTCACTTTCATGTTAAAAGATCAAGCTTTTTTGGAAAACAAGCAAAAAATGCTTTATTTGCTTAAAATATAACGTAATATTTAATGTTGATGCGTTTTTGACTTCCACCCTCAAAACATTGTTTTTTGATAAATGCAAGACTGTCAGGTCACAATTGAAAAAAACTGGTTTTTCTTAAAAACACTGCCTTTAATTTAAAATTACTGGGGGATCTTGAAATAAATAGTTTATTTTGAAATATATTTTTATTTCACAATTTATCTATTAATTCCGAATTTGAATTATTTTTTTTCGAAATTGAATTATTCTTTTTCGAATTCGAATTATTAATTCCGAAATCGAATTATTTTTTTTCGAATTCGAATTATTAATTCCGAATTTGAATTATTTTTTTTCGAAATTGAATTATTAATTTCCGAATTCGAATTATTAATTCCGAATTTGAATTATTTTTTTTCGAAATTGAATTATTAATTCCGATTTTGAATTATTCTTTTTCGATTTTGAATTATTAATTCCGAAATCGAATTATTTTTTTTCGAATATGAATTATTTTTGGTGTATTGTCTCTCCAAATTAATTGAACCATAATTACATTTTATTTTTATTTGTTTTTTATTTTTGCTTCGTATAACGGATAATATGTGTTTGATTCCTTTGATAGTTTTTATGGCAATTACCATTATTAAAGGCGATGGGAAATACCAGAAGGTGATAACCGATCCATCGCATGACGCCTTCTGTGAACAATGCGATGAAAATTGTCTTATTGAAGGATGTATTTCGAAAACGAGTATGAAATGGCTTGTATATATATAAATATATATTTAACAACTGATTTTTTGCTTTGTTGAGTTTATGCCTCTGATAGTGAAGAGCTGCTCGATTATAATCTTAATTATAAAAATTGCGAAAAAATGAAAGCTTACAAATATCAAATACGTGACTCTTCAATTTCCATACGCGCATCTATGAATACAGAACAAATGCGCAAAGAAAGTCAATTTAAAGGAAATATGAGATTAATTAATTCATCAATTGAGTTAAATCAAATTTTATTGAAGAATTATGATAATTGTTGTTCAGTGTGTGGAATGAAGGGGAGTGTGGTTGTGGTGAGGGGATGTGGTGTGGGGATGGGGAGAGGCAAGGAGGCAGGGGTGTTTGAGCTGGGCGGGTGCAGAGGGGTGTTTTGGAACATCACGCTGAGAGGGATTGGAAGGGGAGGAAATGTGTGTGGGAGGCTGTTTGGAGGAGAGGGGAGGATGGGGCAGACGAGGAGTGAGAGAGAAGGTGGGGGAGGAAGAGGAAGAGTCGGATGGGGAAGAGGAAGCGGAAGAGATGAAGGAGGAGAGAGAGGAGGACAACGAGGAGGAGGAGGAAGAAGAGGTGGAGAAGGAAGAGGAAGCGAAGGAAGAGAAGAAGAAAGCGAAGGAGGAGGGAGTGTATTGGTGAGTGAGTCTGATTTCTCATCTTTTTGTGTGTCTTCAGCCCCGTTTCTGGCGCCTCCCCTGACACGCCTTGTATCTCTCACTCAGCTGACCTTCTTCAACATCTCCACAAATCCACTGAAAGCAACACATCTGGGTGAAGGGCTGAGCCAAATTTCGTTTCTGATGAGTGGATGTGAATTTGTATCAGTGTGGGATGTGTATGATGGGTGCATTGTCCCCTCACTGAACAGCCCCTCATCGTCATTGGCTGCCTCGAACACCTCTTTTGTCAGGTGCTATCGATCACAGAATGTTGCAATCAGCGGGAGTGAAGGGAATCCATCGAGGCCAGCGAGACAGCAAATTTCTACAGATTTAACGAATTCATTCACTTGGTGTGTGTGGAATGGGTCAAAAACTACTGGAACAAGTAGTTCTTATTCAGATGGAATATCGAGTGGAGGTGCGATTAACATGTATGGTTTGTCATCAGGAACACTTTCAGTGAAATTTTGTTCGTTCAATGACTGCTATGCAAACTATGCTGGGGGAGGTATTATGTGCTATAAAATCAGTTCAATCAAGATCGAGAACAACTCATTCAATGCATGTACTGCTCAAAAAGATTACGGAGGAGGGATGTATGCTTATTCGATTTCTTCGTGTGTCAAGGTCAGTGGCTGTGAATTTAAGAAATGCAAAGCAAGTTACGATGGAGGAGGATTATTTCTCCAATCTTTTAATGTTTCTGGATCTTCGTGTATTGGAACAGAAAATGGCAAAGGGGAAAGTGCTTGTGTATTTGAGTGCTCATTTACTTCGTGTTCTCTGACAAACCAATATGGTGGAGGGATGTATTGTTATGGCGTTCCGGCTGCATTCAAAATGAGGAGCCTCCAATTTATTTCGTGCTCAGCAGTGTCATATGGCGGAGGATTGTATTTTGATCCAAGTCGATCAACACCTCCAAGCAACAACATTTATTGCTATTTCTTTTTCTTCCACGATTGCAGATGCACAACCACTTCCACTCCATATGGCCATGATGTGTATTTTGAAGATTATTACAATCTCTTCTCATCGAATAACCCGTTCTACGAATCATATACAACGAATACTAATGACAGGAGAGTGTGCTATTGGGTAAATGGAGCATATCAGCATACAGAAAAGAAGGGATGGTTGAAGGAAGGGATGAAGGATCGGTATGTTGGGGTGAGTGGGGATGACTCGAGCAATCTGTGTGGGATGAGCGAGTCAGCACCGTGCAAGACAGTGGGGCATGCAGTGGGGTCGAGCATGGCGCAGCTGAGCTCGACAATCACAGTGCTGGGTGGGAAGCATGTGAGTGAAGGAGCGACGATCAGTGTTGGGGAAAAGAAGATTTCTGTTGTTGGGAGAGGGAAAGCAGTGAGTGTGATTGGGACGAGTGCACTTTCGACCTCTTCAACAACGCTGTTTAGCATATCTTCTGGCCAACTGGAGGTGGGGCATGTGGGGATCGATCACAACTCGATGAGAAGCTCATCGCCGAGTGTGTTTGTGGTGTCTGTGGGGAGTGGGGCTCTTTCGCTGGAGGATGTGGTGATCAACTCTTCGACGCCAGGAGGGAGTGGAATGACGAAGTGTGTGTTTGAAGTGGCACTGAGGCAGTTGAAGACGATTGATGTGGAGATCAAAAATATAAAAATGAGTCAACTACTATTTGCAGAACCATCATCAGCCGGATCGTCATCAGGAGAGAGTTTGCTAGGGAATGTGACAGTTCGAAATGTGAATAGGACAACAGGTGATGGAGTGGTGATGGCAAAAAGCGTGAAGGGAGGAGAGACATTTGTGGTGTGGAACACAACAATAGAAGGGTGTGAGTGTGTGAATGGAAATGGAGGAGGGATAAAAGTTGAGTTGACATCTTCTTCAAGCAAAGCTTTCATTGGAACATCAGCATCGCACAGCGGAGGAACAACAAAATTCAACAAAACGAAGTGCAGCGGATATGGAGGAGGAGTGATGTTATGGCTGGCAGATAGCTCGTTCAACTTTGAGATTTCATCAGTGAGTTTTGTTGGTTGCAGTGCAACATTGGGAGGGAAAGATGTGTTTGTGAATGGGAGCAGGTTGGTGAGTGGGACAATAACAAGTTCAAAGCTGGATTTCTCACGAAATGTTTCTGTTTATGATGAGCTGATGGGATATGACCGGAATGAGGGAGGGATGGGAATATTCCCATTGAATGTGTTTTTTGACACATTTTCAGGAGCAGCACATGTGGGGAATAAGGTGAATGGATATGGAGGATATGACTCGTGGTTTTGTGGGTTTGGGTATTTTCCATGCAAAACGATCGCGTTTGCTTCACAGAACAGATTCAGTTCGTCAAAAAAGAACATTGTGTTGGATTCAGGGTTTGAGCTGGGAGAGGTTGTGTCGATGGCGGGGTCATATGAATGGGAGGTGTATTGTGGGATTAACAAGACAAATGTGAATGTGAGGGTGCCGAGTGGAATGACATCTTCGTATTTGATAAATGTTCAGAGTGCAAGCTCAATAAAGAATATTGCGTTCCAAATTCCATTTTTGTTATCGAGTGCAACATCACTCATTTGTTTGACCAGTTCATCACTCACACTCACAGACTGCTCAGTTGTTCATATATCAGAGAGCACATCGAGTGTGGCCTTTGGATATAGCATTGTGAATGCGCAGAGTGGGAGTCTGAAAATGGAACGATTTGTGATTGGTGGAGCACTTGTATTTGGAGCTCATTCAGCGATTGAATTTTCTGAAGGAATGACGAGTGTGATATGTTCAGGGTGCAATATCAGCGGAGTCAAAAGGAATGAGGGAGATGGAGGATGGATGAAAGGAACAGTTGGGTCGAGTGGAACGTTGACAGTTGATGGATGCAATGTGAATGGGTGCAGTTGTGGTGGTGGAAATGGGGGAGGAATATATGTTGGATTGAAGGGAAGTGGGAAAGTGGTTGTGAATGGAACGAGTGTGATTGATGGGAATAAGGCAGAGAATAATGTGGGAAGTGGAGGGAGAGGAGGAGGATTATTTGTGTTGATGGAGAGCGAGGGATGTGGATTGACAATTGGGCAGAATGTGAAGTTTTCGAAAATGAATGGGAATGTGGCAACATATGGGAAGGATGTGTTTGTTGATTGTGGGAGTGGTGTGTTTTTGGAGTCAAAAGTGAATGCCAGCTCATTTTCATTTTTTGACACAAGCACAATTCCATCAGATGTGTTGAAACTGAGTGGGAGTGAGAATGGGGATGAAAGTGGAGTGATTCCACTGTTTGTGTATTTATGCACAATGGGTACAAAAGTGATTGTTGATGGGAATGGAGGAAATGGGATGGACCACGATCATTGTGGATTTGAGAAATTTGGCTGTTTGACAGTTGATTATTGTGCGAACTCAAGAATGAGTGAAAATTCAAAAGAAATCGAGGTTGTCTCATCTTCTTCAATAAATGATGAAATTGAAATATCTTCATTTGATGTGAGTATTTCAGGCAGAATAGTGTCATCTTCATCAGAGGAAGGGGAGAGGATGAGAGTGAATGTGAGTGATGGAGGATCAACCACACAAAATTGTCTTGTTGGATGTTCGAGTTCACTGACAATGAGGAGACTTTCATTTGTTGTGAAAGGTCAGTTGAAATCAAGGAGAAGTGCATTCATCCATTCAACATCATCAACACTCAGTGTGACGAACTGTTCAGTCTCATTTGAGAGTGGGGCATTGACCAATGGAAAGATCGGATACAACATCATTGAGATGGCAGGAGGGAATCTGATTGTTGATGGATTTGTGATGGAAAGTGGAGCGACACTGAAGATGAATGGGAAATCGCCAATCACAATGACAAGTGGAGTGAAATTGGAGATATTGAATAGCAGAGTTAGTGGAGTGAAAGTGGAAGTTGCAGGTGGAAATGGAGGAGGGGGATGTTTGAATGTTGGGATGGGGGATAATGGGAATGTGAAAATTGAAGAAAGCAATTTTTCATCAAGATGCACAGGTGGAAGTGGAATGAAAGGGGGAGGGATGATGATATCAGTGGGAAATGGAGGAACATTGAGGGTGAAAGGAGTGAAATTATCGGGATGTGCTGTGCCATCAGAGGATGTTGAGAATGGAGGGAGAGGAATGGGAGGAGGGATGTTTGCTGAACTTGCCGAGGAAATAGGATCATTTGTGATGGAAGGGATGGAATTCAGTGGGTGCAGCGCATGGAAAGGGAAGAATTTATTTGTGGAAGCACAGGATTTATCGGCTGTCATCAACAGCACTTCAATTGGATTCAATCCAGAAATTGGAATAAATGTTGCAGACTTGAATGAACTTTGTGGACGAGAACGAAACAATTTGGAGCTGATTGTTCCACTTGTTGTGTTTCTTAGGACATTTTCATCACCAGCATATGTGAGTGGGAGAGAACAAGGAAGTGAATTCAGGCTGTGTGGATATGAAGATTACCCATGCAGGACAATTGGAAATGTTGGAGAAGTTCAGTTTCCGAGTTCAAAGAGAGTGATCAGACTGACAAGCACATTTTCATTTGATGAAGAAGTGAAGTTGAATGAACAATCATATGAGATTGATTCAAGTGACAAAAATGTTGGAATAAAAATCGAGGCAACAGGAACAAAAACACAAGAAGCATTGGTGATGAACAGTGTTTCATCAACATTGACAGGGATATTATTTGAATTGGGAGGTTCGATTGGAGAGCGATCGTCATTTGTTCATTCTTCAGGAGGGACATTGAGATTTGCTGATTGTGGGATAAACATGGGGAATGGAGTGGATGCAGTGAATTATGAGTTTGCGAGTGCAAGTGGAGGGAATGTGGAGATTATCCGGATGAGTTGTGGAGGGAGTGAGAGAAAAGTGAAATTTGGAATGAAGGCATTCATTGTTATTAATGGAAATGGGGGTGCTTCGATTGAGGATTCGTTGCTTGAGAGTGTGGAAACAACAAATATGAAGGGATTGATTGAGTATTCGTCTTCATCGAGTCCATTGACGATCGGAAATGTGACAGCACAAGAATGTGTGATGGGAGGGAAAGGACTGATATGGAATGATAATGGAAAGAAGCTGAGGATGAGGAATTGCACGATTATGAAAATGAGCAGTTTGGAGGGAAATGGGAGTGTTGTGAGTGGAGAAGTTGGGGATGGATGTGCTGTTGAGGTGAATGATGTTGTGATTGAAGGATGTGGAACATTGAAGGGATGTGGAGGAGGGATGAGTGTGATATTGAAGGGAACAGGAGAAATGCGTTTGGGAAAGAGTGGAGTGGTGACATCATTTGAGAAATGTTCAGCTGGTGGTGAGGGATCAATTGGGGGATATGGGGGAGGAGTGAATTTGGATTTGAGTGACAATTGTGTGAATAACTTTGTGTTGACAACATTGATATTTGAATACAATGTTGCAGCCGAGGGAAGGGATTTGTTCATTTCGTGCAAGAAACTGAATGAAACAGTGACGAAGGAGAGGTTTGGATTTGAATATAAATATGAAAATGGAGAAGGAGAAGGTGAATGGATGGCAGTTGATATGAAAGGGATTGACAGAGATCATTTTGCAGAGAGTGTTGATCTTGGGCTGTTTCTTGTTGAAATGAAGGGAATGGAGGTGTGTGTGTCGAAGGATGGATATGACACATTGGGATGTGGGAGCGATGGATATCCATGTGAATCGATGTGGAGTGGAATAAACCACATTGACAGAAGTGGGACAGAAGGAGAAAGGAAAGTGAAAGTGAGGGATGAAGGGACAATTGAAGATATCTATTCTTTCACAGATGCACTTGCGATTGATGGGTGTGTGAATGAAGGAGATGAAACCAAACACAAGCCTATTCAGTTTAATGAGAGAATCAAAGGGAATTCTGCATCATCATCTTCACCTGTTATTTCATCAACAGTATCAGTCAGCTTGTTATCATTGAAATTGCAGATTCCAAGTCAATTTGAGCCATATATGAATACACTGATCTCATCGAGCGGGGTTCTTCACCTCGAAAGCTGTTTATTTGAGATTCGATCATCAACGACCATTCAATATTCGTTGATAACAACAACCAGTGGAAGTTGCATATTGAAGGGATGTTGTCTGACAGATTGTTCATTTATCAAATCACCATTGGTGATGGCTTCTTCTGTTTTGTTCGAAAACAGCAACTTTTCAAATATCGAGAACAAGGGCAGTGGAGAAGGAGGTGTTGCAAAAGTGACATTGCAAAGGAATGAAAAATTGGTGATCAAATCAACAAATGCATCATCTTGCTCACTTTCATCAGGCAATGGAAAAGGCGGATTTTTATATTTGGATTGTCAAAATTGTTTGAAGGAGAAGCCATTTGTTTTTGATGCTGACGTAACTTTTAAGAATAACAATGCAGCCATTGGAAAGAATGTGTTCATTTTGGGAAAGGATTTTAATTCTTCTGTGACAAATGACTCATTCAACTTCAATTATTCATCAATGAAAGGCGATAAGACTCTGTTTGTGGGAAGTGATGATTTTCATCAAGAAAAGGATTTATTCATGTTCCTCATTCCACGCAGCTCATTTGAGATATTTGTTTCATTGAGTGGATTTGATGTTGCACGTTGTGGAAGTGAAGAAGAACCATGCTTCACAATGTGGAAAGGGATGAAAAACATGAAAGACGGAGAAGGAAATAAAACAATTCAGATTGAAGGATCAACAATCATTCGAGATTCATTCAATGTGTCCAATTATCAGATCAAAAAGAGTGTGAAGATGGGAGAAGAGAATGTGAAAGCGATATTGAATTTTGAAAAGGCAACTGATAGTCAGCTAGAATATTTCATGGTGAATAACATTCAACTTGAATTGATAAACATCCAACTCCAATTAACATCAAGATTTGACAATTCAGCCAAAACAATTATTTCAAACAGAGCTGGCGAGTTGGTGATTACTGGATGTTCATTCCATTCAGAGGCTGGAGTGAACAATGGATTTAATTGTGTATTTGTGGATATGATTGGAGGCAATGTGGAAGTGAATGATTTGTCGATGGAATCATGCAATGTTGGAAACAGTATTTTTGTCATTCATGATTCTGAAATAACTTGCCATTTTGTGAATGTTCGAGTGGAATCGCTGAATGAAAGTGGAGGATGTCTTCTTCTGATCAAAGGAACTGAATTAACAACAAAGATAAATGAAGGAGTCGAGGAAATGAGTCTCAACATTGATAATTCGTCATTTTCAGGAGTGAAGAGAAGTGACAATGGAGCAAGCATTTTGGAGTCAAAGAGTGAGAATAAGATTTGTTTGGTTGTGAATTCGAGCAACATCACAGAAGACAAAGCAGAAATGAGTGAAAAAGGAGGGGCGATATTCTTCACATTGGGTGCATCAGGATCAATGAAGATGATTAAGTCCGAAGTCAGTCAATGCAGCTGCACCAATGGGAAAGGAGGAGGGGTGTATCTGGCAACAAAGGAAAGAGGAGAATTGAATTTCACATTTGTTGGAATGAAATTCAGTTCAAACACAGCAAGAGTGGGAAATGATATCTTCATTGAATGTTTCAACATCACGTCGCAGATCAATGAAAGTCAATTTCAGTTTGATCTTCGAGAGAATCATTACTCACGAATTAATGCAATCTATGGAATTGATAGTTGTGAACACAAAGAAGATGCAAATCTGATTGAGTTTGTGACTATCCATCAGAGTGACACAATTGTTGTGAGCAGTGAGGTTGGATCGAATGACAGACAATGTGGAACAAACACACTTCCATGTGATTCAATTGAGCATGGGCTGGTGCATTTGACATCTGAATATGTGAGTCTATTGTATGTTGACGCTGAGAGTGTGATTGGAAGAGAAATAAATCTGGAGGAGATGAGTTTGAGTTCGAAGAGCAGAGAAATGTGCAAAGTTGAAGTGAAACCAAACATTGAAAAAACAAAGGATGCATTGGTGATAACAACAGGAACAGTCTCGTTGGTGAAAGTAAATTTTGTGTTTGATTCAAATTTCATCTCTTCACACGAATCATTGATATCACCAGAGGGAGGGATTCTTGAGATAATAAATTGCTCATTTGACTCAAAACAATCGGATGGAGTTAATGAAGCTTTTGCAATCATTCCATTTCACATAATAAACATGGAAAAAGGAGAATTACAACTCATGGAATGCAAGATATCAAATCTCATTCTTCAAAAATCTTCATTATATCTATCATCATCACTTCCATCAGTGATTTATTTGTTTGAAATATTCAATTCTTCAATTAAAACTTCTCTGATAGATATTAATGAATGTGGGCAATTGAATATGGAAAAGGTTCAAACAGAAAATATCACAGTTGAGGGAAATGATGAATCACTGATATCTTGCTTGACAATGAAAAAGACAATTCAATTGGCAAATTGCACAATGGGTGGAGTCAGTTCAAAGACCACAAAAGGGAAATTGATGAAACTGGACAATTGTTTGGATGTGAAAATGGACAGTTGCGTGTTTGATGGGAATTCAAAGGAAAGAAACGAGAAGAATTTGAATGAAGGGGAAGAGATGTGCAGATGGTCAGGATCTGTTGTGGATGTTGTGAAGAGTTCTGTGATAATGAAAGACACAACAATTTCAAATTCACCAAAAGGTGGAATAACAATGAGTGGAGGGGCATTGACTGTTAATGATGGAAGATTTGAAAACAACAAACCATCTATTGAAGGATATCCATCATTGAGAAGAAATATCATCTGTTCAGATTCAGGAACATTGAATGCGAAAAGTTTGAAAGGAGGAGATGGATTGGAGAGAAATACATCACTTTGGATGTTGAATGAAGGGTGCAATTTTGAAGGGATTGCTTCAGAGAGGGATTCATCATTCTTCATTCCTGTTCTGGAGAGTGTGGAAGCAAAAGAAGAGACAGATAGAATGAAATTGATATTCAAAGGAATGCTTCTTATTCCATGCAATTTGTCATTCTCAGTTGTGAAGAAGAAGGGAGAAGAGAAAGAGATTGAACATTATGATTTTGATTCAAATGGATTCTTATCGGAAAGAGAAGTTGAGGGAAGTGTGGCAAAAGATCTCATTAGCAATTGTGGAGATGAAATCGAGGTGAGTGTGCATATTTTATTTGGGAATGAAGAATCTCCTTCGTCAACAAATTCATTCGTTCTGAAGAATACAAGTATTTCTCCACCAAAAGATGATGAAAGAATCTCAAAGGGAGAGGATAAAATTGAATGGAGTTTGGTTGCCTTTATTGTGTGCATTGTTTCTTTTTTAATTTTTGTTGGTTTGTTTGTTGTGGTTGTGCTTTTGCGAAGGAAATTGAGAGAATCAGAAAAGAAAGTTGAGAAAGAAAGATTAGAAAATGAGCGGATAATGGGGAAGATTGAGAAGAGAAGAAGGGAAAATGGAATAGGGAGCTTTGAGATGAGTGAAATGCCATCCACATTACTGGAAGGGATGACAAGCCAAATTCCGCTTCTCATTGAAAACGATGAAGAAGATCTTCCAGAGCCTCCTTCAACGTACGATAACATCCTGAATGAGAATGATCTTCCAGATTTGGAATCACTGTTGCCATTTTCTGAGAATGCTTCCACTTCTGGAGTTCATCAGAATAATTCACTCAATGTTATATCAGCCAGAAAGCCATTTCGAGAAAAGGAGAAAAAGAACATCAAAACATTGCATTCGGTGATTCATTCAGTTCAAGGTAATTTCACACTGGGAACAAGAGCGATGGATGTTGTTGATGGAAAAGAGGTGGTTTTGGCAGTTGCAGAGCTGTTTGAGCGTTTGATTTCGGTTGATGATGAAAGAGTGGAAATGATGGCAAGACAGCTGTGTCCGTATTCAATCTTTGTTGAGGAAGGAAATAATGAAATATTCGTATTAACAGAGGAATTAGAGGATGAGAAGCAGAAGGAAGAAATGAAGCGTTGGAATGCGCCTGAAGCTGGAGAAGAGGATTTGGAAAAAACAGTTGTCTTTACACTTGGACTGATTCTCCATGAGATGACAACAGGGGAAGTGCCATTGAGCGAATGTGATGCGGAGGAAGCGCAGGAGATGATGAGGGATGGAGTGCGACCACTGACAGAAGGAATCGAAGGAGAAGACATGGTTGAGCTGATGGAGAAGATGTGGACAGATGAACCAAACGAAAGACCAACATTGGCAGAGGTGAAAGAATCATTGAGAGAATTGATAGAAAACGATGTGTTGCCATAATGAACAAGAGAAATTGATGCATTCGGATCTAAATTGCACGTTTTCTTTTCACTTTAAATTCGTAATATTTTGCATTCATTACTTCACATTCATCATTTCATTTCATCCATTTCATATGTTGTCTCAATTTTTTTAAATAATTAACTTTTCTTTTTCATCGTAATTATAAACTTTGTCAATTTCAAATGAATCAATTTCCTTTTTTCTTTCGTTTCATTCACAAAAAATAATGTGATTTCGAAGAAAAAACAAATTCGAATTTGAATATGTTTTATTTAAAATAGAGCAATAACTTTTTGATTTCGAAAAGAAGAAAAATTTTTATTACAGAATTTTATTTCTTTTTTTGATGATAAATAAAATAGAAATAGTGATTTATCTTAATAAAATCAACTGCAAAAATGAAATAATGCATTGTTCGCTTCACTTCACCATCGAATTCGCCTTTTCGCTTTTTTCGCGAAGACCGGAAAGCAGGGAGCATTGCCTTTCGGAGCCTTCTCCAAAAGACTGTGCAGGGATTTGGTGAGGGAAATATAATCAAAGAGCAGAAAGAAAAACCACTCTCGCTTTCGCGAGGCGTGGAAAAGAAAACTGCGTGTCCTTTGCTCTGCCTCCCGCTCTTCTGCTGCAGGAACAGAGCAAGTTCGCTCGCCACACTCTGTATGGACCAGTCTGACTCTTTTCTTTGCACTTTCTTGCCATGAATTAGAGGAGTAAGGTTCTTCTTAACGGTCTCACTAGCTTTCCTGTTTGTAAATACAGGTTCTGGGTGCGCTTAATATCCCTGGACGGTTTCTCTTTTCCTATCTCCTCTGCTATCTCGCCACTTTTTCCTCGTCCTATTCTTCACCATTTGTTTCTCTCTTTCACACCCAGCCGCTCTGAGTCTCTCCATCCGCGTTAGTATTATTTCGGAGCAAAACTGCTTTGTTTCTGCGTTCTATCAATTAGCAAAAAAGCGAATATATGAACGCATAGAGCAGGTTCGCTCCTCGATAATGAGTCTCGAAATCCCTCGTTCTCTTCTCTCCTCTGATCTTAAACCCTCATGCCTAGCACCTTGCCGTGCGGCGGATGACCAGAGGGACTGCGGATGAAGGTGCGGCCTCTATCCCTACTCCCTCCCCCTCTTGCGCTGTTTTCGGGGGTTCTCGATCGGGTCTTCTGTACTTGAGCGGGCATGACAATTTGTCCTATGCTTCTCTCTCCGCGTTTCCCCCGATCGGTTTCGAGCTTCTTTTGCAAGGCAGTTTGTCTACGCTCCGTAAGCTCCATAATGTTGCGGGGAATTAAGGAGGGTGTCTCATCACCCTTGGGGAGTTGTGCTATATCGCTCTCGTGCTGCGAACTCCTCTCTCGAATTGGCACTCGTCTCTTCGATCTCTTTCTCTTGCTCATGTCCCCTTCTCCCCCAGATTGTGATATCTCTTCAGGATACTCTTTTGTTTCAGATTCTGTATTCTCATTTCCAATATCCTTTCTTTCGCTATCCTTCTCCGACTTGTCTCCCTTTTCAGCAAGGGGTACTGTGCCACCGATTGTCTCCAGGATCCAATTTGTGTCTTGAACCGGTAAAACGGTGTAATACTCCTGGACCACCCTCGAACCTGGCGCACATCTCGTATAAGCATTGATTGCTTTCCAATCTGCATCTTGTTGTCTTGCTAAATGTGTTATCACAGCGTGTCTTATCGAGAACGCGGTATATGTGTCGGGTATTTCGTTCTCTCTCAAAATAGCCGAAAGTTCTTCTTTGATCCTCTTCAAGTTTGCAGGTTGTCTCTCACTGATATTGAACCACACATGTTCACCTTAAATAGCTGTCTTTGAATAATCCTTCCAACGTTGGAGCGCTGCAACAGCATCTATACGTGGGTTTGGATGTTCATTAATAATAACTATTATAATCTCCTCAGGATGTTTTTGTTTTTGCTTGTGTCTGGTCAAATTTATCCTTGAATATCGTTGTCTCCATTCTCATTCTTTCCTGTTCCGCTGTCCTTTCGTCCCCAAAAATCATTGTCAGGATGAGAGCTCTCCTCTGGAGGATCTGTGGGTCCGTCATATCATGGTTGGCTTCTGCCCATTTGGTGATTATTGTGAGATCCTTCATCGAATTGAATCGTTTGCCCCTTCTTGTCTTCTCTCCAACATAGGTTTTAAGTTATATATTTCAATGTCCTTTGCATCCATTTTCGTCTCTCCGAAAAGGTTAATAGGATTCAGTGCTTTCCGCACTATCTGATTAATCACTCCACAAGTCAGGTTAGTATTTGAAAGCTTTTCAGTGAACTCTGTCATAATCCACTTGGCATCTCTGGTTGTGAGGGGGTCGGTATCTTCCATGCTCTCTCTATCAAGAAATTGCTTGAATCTTCGAAGCGATCTCCACGTGTCTCTTTCGCTCTTTTGATTTCTGAGTATTGCTGCTGCTATATCTCTTGCTCCAACGTATTCTTCCCATGTTAGGAAGAGGTCTCTTACTTGTATATTCTCTTCTCCAGTGTGACGGATATCACCTCTCCTGGGGGTAGTTTCCAGCCTTCCCTTCTCATCTTCGCTGCTGGTGTCATGCACTCCTGAAAGGTCCCCAGGGTCTTTATCGAATGCCCAGACTGCAGTAGCGGGGTCCAGGTCTGCCCCCGCCAGGCTGGCAGAATCAGAATCGTTTGTTCCCTCTGGGCTTCCTTCATCTTCTCTTTCAGGGTCCGTCCAATGTTTCTCAGGAACGGGTGGACAAGCACTATGTCGTCTTCTGGTGTTCCTCTCTCTTTCTTCCTTCTCACGGAGGATAGTCTCCAAGTACTTCCGCAGGGCACAGGCGCAATCTGTTCTGAGATTGTTTCTAGTGTTCTCTGTGCGACTATTTGTAATATCTCTGCGACTTTCTCCCCTTTCAGTGCATAATCCGGCTTTTTCGCCATCCGGCTGAGTGCATCTGCTTCCGTGTTCTGGTCTCCCGGGAGATGTTCCGTTTGTATCGTAATGTCCAGGCTGTTCAGTTTCTTCTCTAATGCTCTCAGTGTTGGAATGAGCGATGGCGCTCCCCTCTTCTTCTGTATTGTCCATCTGGTGGACATGTTGTCTGTCTTCAGACGAATATGGTCTATCTTCTGTTGTTGCAGCCATGCTTCCTTTTTCTCTTGAGTCCTCAACACTGCTCTGGACTCCATCTCGTTTATTGCAAGCGTGCTTTCCTGGAGGGCCCAACTCCCGTGGACATATATTTTCTCCTCTCTGCTCACAATCGGAACTGTTTACATAGAACCCCATCACAGCTTTGACGAGTCCGTTATAAACTCTGCTGGCCTTGTTCTCTTCCTTAGACACCTCTGTCTGTTCTCTTGCAGAATTTTCCTCCAATGTATTAATTCTCCCAGAATCATTGGGTTGGGTATCACTGTCCCGTTCCAGCCTCCGCGGGCTATTGCATGCCTCAGCACGTATTGCATGCGCTTCATCCACAAGCTCGCTGGTGGGTGTTGTAACCTCACAAAATTCAGCCTCCCGAGGAGTGCTGCTAAGTCCCTCGTCTTTTGTCTCCTCCTCTTCTGTGCCTGTGCTATCCAGATTCGCACATCCTCCAGGAGCAACATTCTCTTCCTCTCTTGGAGCGTCACTTCCATCTTCTCTGAATTCCAACTCCATCCCAAAAACTCCACGCTCCTTGCGGGTTCTAGCTTCAGCTTCTCCTCCGACAGAATCCAGCCCAGATACCTCAGGAACTGTTCCATTTCCTGAGAGATCAATCTCAATGCATCCCTGTCTAGGTGCATGAGGAGAATGTCGTCCAGGTATATTTCTAGCTTCACTTTCAAGTGTTCTCTGATAAACGATGCTACCCGTCTCATTATCTTCGTGAATACTTTGGGCGCGTCCTTTGCTCCAAATGGCATCCCCACGTAAGCTTAGCATTGACTTTGAAAGCTGAAGCACAGATAGAGACTGAATTGCTCGTCCACTTTGACATGTTGATAAGCACTCGATATGTCCAGAGTTGTTATCCAGTCGTTCTCCTCCAGGAGTTCCACAACTGTCTCCTGGGAATCCATCTTGAAGTGTTTTCCCTGCACTTCCTCGTTTAGAGCTCTGCAATCCAGGATCTTCTTCCACTTTCCGTTTTTCTTTATCACCATGAATGTCGGGCTGAACCACTTCACCTCCGACTATGACACTGGATTCACCACTCCGTCCTTCACTTCCTCCTTTAGAAGGGATGAATAATTCCTCGTCATCTCCGTCGTCCCCCGAAACTCTTGTCTGTGTTTTCTCTCCTCGAGCAAGATGAAGGAGTGGGGACTTTTCCATCGAGCTCTTATTCCACGGCTCACTAGTTTGTCTCCCCCAATCTTCTTCCACTAGCTCAGCCTGTTTGCAAGCCTCCCAGGAAGTGGCTTCTTCGGTGGTCCAATATCTTCGCTCATCCTCACTTCTTGCTTCTTGCGTCCATATTGCATCTGTGTATTCCCTTCTCCTTCGAGAATATCTGCAGTTACTGTCTTCGAGCTCTCCTCCAGGGTGCTCCCAATTGGGTACTCGATATCAGTCCCAAAAGCTCATTGGACTCCCTTCTCCTTCTCCTTCTCGTTTCCCATATCACTCCTCTGTATCGTCACTCGGAGATATGAGGAGTCTCCTTCTATTCTCGTTGCCTCGTGTTGCACATCTTCAATCGATATCTCTCCCGCAGAATCCCCTTTGGTTTCTTGTTCTCTCTCCTTCTCCTGGTCTAGCAAGCTCACTACCTTTCCGATGTTCACGTATTGTTTCGACACTTCCGTTTCTGATCTCATCTCTCCAAGAGCTGCAGTTTCTTGTTATGTGGTCATTTTACTGGAATTTGACTCTCTCACTCTTCTCTCGGTCTTGCGGCAAAGCGCTGCTCTTTCTTTTATCTCTGCACTCTCTCCTCTCTTCCTCCTCACTCCTGCGACCATTTGCTGGCTCCAATTGTTGATTCCACTGCTGTCTTTCCATGAGTCCTTGGAGGAGCAGGTGGCAATGGTCAAGTGATAGGGACTGGACTCCCAGCATTGGTTGGGACGAATTGTGCTTTGAACCAAGGTGTTTTCTTCTTCGCTCTGAAATCTATGAAGCTCCTTCTGTATCCCCTTCTCTGGAGCTGTCTGCATACGAATCCCTGTGTGCTACTGCTCGAATTGTGTCTTCTCGGGGTCCCGCTTCTGGCCGTTGCAAGGCCGAACACTGCTAAGGAATAAGGAGATGCATCGCACCCTGCTGCATCTCCCTCTGCTTGAAAAAAGCTAGTGCTCTCTTCCAGTTTTTTTAGGTTCTCCGGCTCCTCTTTAGACATTCCTCCTTCTAAGAAGCCTTTCGCGCTTTCCCAACCCGATTGGTGTATTCCTTTCAGTAAGTTTATTCTGCTGATGCAGTCAGCGATAAGCGCATAGGCGCAAAACAATCCTCTCAGTCGTTCCTTCTCCTCCTCGGACTGGTGAGTTCTCTTCAGCTCCGTGGCTGTTAGGGCTGCGATTGATTTTGCAGATTCAAAGCCCGATTCCAGGGCAGGCTGGAGGAGTTCAATTACTCGGCTCGCTTCTGGTGAGTCTCTTCTCCCTTTTGATGTTATGGATGTTCTGGACAGCGCGTTCCAACTTGTGTTCGTGTGTCCTGAAAAAAACTCTTTCTCACACTCGGGAATAAATGTATTTGGTATGTCTTCGCTCATTCTTTTCGAGCTAACTTTCCAAAACTCAATGAACTTCCTAAACTCGCCCTCCTGTCTCCGGGGTATCAACCACTCCCTGGGAAAAATTCTTGCAAAGTCTTCTTTTCCTTCTCTTTCTTCCTTAAATTCTTGCTCTTCCGAATCCCACTCGCTATCCTCTTCGTCCTCCTGTCTCTTCGTTCGGCAATATGTGCGACGTACTCTCTCACGCTTTTCTTGTTTCCCTCTAGCGGTCACGTCAATAATATTTGTTACAGATTCAGACTTGCTCTGTCTTTACCGAGATCTTCTTCTTTGTCGTTCTCTCTTTTCTTTTTTCATTGGTGTCACTTCTATTACTTCGGCAAGACTTGCCCATGTTTGGCTGCTTGCGAATTCTTCCATCATCCTTTCAACTCTCATCAGTATCAACGTAAGATCAAAACCCTTTCCCTCTCCGTCTTTGTTTGTTTTCCGAACAGGTTTTTATTCCATTTCTGATGCGGAAAATGATGTCAAAGAAAATGTGAGTTTTAACGAAGTTTGATCTTAAACCACACATTATTCATAAACAAAACTCAGAATTTATAAGCAAACCTGCTCCTTGCGTTTGTTGATTCGCGGAATTGCGAATTTTGCAAATAACTGTGAACAATAAAATTTCGCATACCCCCAAAATTTATATGAGTTTAAAAATAATCACCAATATTGATTTTTATAAAGAAATATTTGATTTTTCTCATTTTTGCGAAAAAGTTAACAATCAGCAAACAGTAGTTTGTTTGATAAATTCTGAATGAAAAAATGTTTAGATGTTTCTTTTTAAAAACTTCCAAGATAATAAAAAAATAAAAGTTATAGGTGTATTTGATGTCCATTCATAATATTTGGCTATTCTTCAGAACATTGTGATAATAAAAAAAGTGATTATATGGATAATTTTATTTGAAAAGTCGCAAATGTTTAATTTTCAAGTGAACCAAAAATTTCATATTTTGCTCATATTTTTGTTTCCACTCTCGAATCTTTTTCAGAATGAATGAAATAGCATTATCCAGAAATAAATTCCATATTTGTGAAGTTTGGTATACGTCAACAAAAATTTGAGCCAAATATGAAATTTTTGATTTATTTGAAAATTAAACAATTGCGACTTTTCAAAAAGATTTACTCATATTTAAGAAAAAAACATTTTTATGGATTGGAATTTTGAAATACTTTTTGATACTTGAAAAAAAACAATTTTTTAAAATCACACATATATCAGAATAATATTTCAAATATTTATTAAAAATTGATAATTATGAAACAAAAACAGATACAAGGATGCTTATTATAATGTTGTTATATTTTATAAATTGATTTATGAGATTAAAAAACATAAAAAATAATAAAAAGATGAATTGAACAATCTTTTGCGTTATTGAGAAATTTTTACATAAATTTGAAATTTATGCATGACATTTTGATTTAAGCAAGTGATTTTGAAAATTTTAAGAAAAATTGAAAAAAAGGCAGTAATTTTCAGTTTCTCTCTCTTATTTCATATTAAATTAAATTGTGGGAAGATCTCAAATTTTTGCAATATTTTTTGTTGGTTCGAAAATAATTGTTAATATGTCACAATAATTTTGAAGTATTTGACGTATAATTTCCAGAACATTCTCCGACAAATTTTGTTAAATAAATCATTTTTCGTATTTTTGTGACAATCGTTTATTTGAAAAAACATAATTTTTCGTTAAATACGTTTGTTGAAATGTTTTTTTACAACATAAGATTATCAACAATTAACATGGGTGATTATTTTTGATTTCATAACTTTTTTCTTGGTGTGAATTATTCAATGGTGATAATTGTTTGATTTGATAGGTCTCACAAAAATGGTTCATCCATTTTGATTGTTTCAAATAACAGATTTTTCAAATGAAAGTGAGAAATAAATACTTCAATTGTACAATAACTTATCAATGTTTTATCATAAATATTCTTCACAAATTTTTGAACCGAATTTTTTTAAAGAAAAAATATGATTTGTCAAAATTTTTTTGAAAAGTGACATCAGATCAAAAATTTGACCCATTGTGGTTAATTCAAAACCACTCCGTTTCCATTATTCTCATCCAAAACGAAAAAATTCACTATAACGCTTATCAGTTATTTGCAAACTTCTTTTAAGAAGAAAATTTTCAAAGCAAAAAATTATATGGGTAATTCTTTTTGAAAAGTCGCAAATGTTTAATATTCAAATAAATCAAAAATGTCATATTTGGCTCAAAATTTTATTCTCAAACACCAAATTTCACAAACACGAAATCTGTTACTTGATAATGCCATTTCACAAATACTTATGAAGATTCATAAGCGGTTATAGAAATTTGAGCAAAATATGAAAAGAATTTTTTATTTGTAAATTAAACAATTGCGACTTTTCAAAAAGATTTACTCATATTTAAGAAAAAAACATTTTTATGGATTGGAATTTTGAAATACTTTTTGATACTTGAAAAAAAACAATTTTTTAAAATCACACATATATCAGAATAATATTTCAAATATTTATTAAAAATTGATAATTATGAAACAAAAACAGATACAAGGATGCTTATTATAATGTTGTTATATTTTATAAATTGATTTATGAGATTAAAAAACATAAAAAATAATAAAAAGATGAATTGAACAATCTTTTGCGTTATTGAGAAATTTTTACATAAATTTGAAATTTATGCATGACATTTTGATTTAAGCAAGTGATTTTGAAAATTTTAAGAAAAATTGAAAAAAAGGCAGTAATTTTCAGTTTCTCTCTCTTATTTCATATTAAATTAAATTGTGGGAAGATCTCAAATTTTTGCAATATTTTTTGTTGGTTCGAAAATAATTGTTAATATGTCACAATAATTTTGAAGTATTTGACGTATAATTTCCAGAACATTCTCCGACAAATTTTGTTAAATAAATCATTTTTCGTATTTTTGTGACAATCGTTTATTTGAAAAAACATAATTTTTCGTTAAATACGTTTGTTGAAATGTTTTTTTACAACATAAGATTATCAACAATTAACATGGGTGATTATTTTTGATTTCATAACTTTTTTCTTGGTGTGAATTATTCAATGGTGATAATTGTTTGATTTGATAGGTCTCACAAAAATGGTTCATCCATTTTGATTGTTTCAAATAACAGATTTTTCAAATGAAAGTGAGAAATAAATACTTCAATTGTACAATAACTTATCAATGTTTTATCATAAATATTCTTCACAAATTTTTGAACCGAATTTTTTTAAAGAAAAAATATGATTTGTCAAAATTTTTTTGAAAAGTGACATCAGATCAAAAATTTGACCCATTGTGGTTAATTCAAAACCACTCCGTTTCCATTATTCTCATCCAAAACGAAAAAATTCACTATAACGCTTATCAGTTATTTGCAAACTTCTTTTAAGAAGAAAATTTTCAAAGCAAAAAATTATATGGGTAATTCTTTTTGAAAAGTCGCAAATGTTTAATATTCAAATAAATCAAAAATGTCATATTTGGCTCAAAATTTTATTCTCAAACACCAAATTTCACAAACACGAAATCTGTTACTTGATAATGCCATTTCACAAATACTTATGAAGATTCATAAGCGGTTATAGAAATTTGAGCAAAATATGAAAAGAATTTTTTATTTGTAAATTAAACATTTGCGACTTTTCAAAAAGAATTACCCATATATCTGATTAATTGATCAAAATCAAAATATTTGTTTTTCAAAGAAAAACGGTTTCTCTTGATTGAACTTCTTTGCAATTATTAACAAATGAAATGTCCAAGGAATGCATCGATTATTTTTCCTGATAAACTTGATTTCCAATGTTGATTCGACTTTTCATTTGAATAGAATTTTTCATTTGCATTATACGCATGAACTTAACACAAATGCGAAAATTGAACACTCATATTCGATGCATCAAAAAATTTGATAAATTTAGTGGTTAGTATTTTATTCAAACAAAAAATATTTAATTTTTATTTATTATTCAATCATGCTTTAAAATTGAAAAGTTCACAGTTGATAGTTAACATTTGTCTCTTTAATGGCATATAAGATAAAGATCTCAATTCTTGTTCATTTACAGAATGTGGAAGCAGAACATCAGCCAACGGAGGGTCGATGATGCTGTGTGTCGGGAATGGAAATGAAGTGAAAGTGAAAGGTGGATCTTTTGATGAGTGCTATTGCTCTGCATCATTTGGACTTGTGGGATTAATTCATCTTCGATTGATGAAGGAAAATCAAAATTTCCTGATCTCCTCTTCCTTTGGCAAAAACACAGCCAAATGGGGAAGTGACATCTTTGTTATTTCACCCAATCTGGAATAAACAGCAAAATCAGAAAACATCACATGTGTGGAAGCCTCTTTGGATTCTCTTGAGAAAGTGAGAGGATATGACAACGGAAACAACAGTGTGGCCATTCCTGTCTGCATCTATCTCCTTCCCATTCCAACAGAAATATATGTGAGAAGCACCGAGGCATCTGATCACTCACATTGTGGAATTGTTCAATTCTCATGTTTGACAATGAAGCGCTCTCTCACAAGGCAAACAGGAACAAAGAAAGTTGTAGTGAATAGAATGATCGCGATGAGTGATGAATTGGCCTTGAAAGAATAGAAACATGAAATCAAAGGAAATGATGATGAAAGTGGCTGGACAGTCTCTGATTCAAGTTCAACGTCCAATTCAACGATGATAACATCAAGTGTTGAAACAGAATTATTAAAAATTATCTTCTCTCTTTCATCTTCCCTTCCTCTTCACTCCATTTTCAATGTCTCTTCATCATCATCTCTTCTTCCTCCTCATCCCACTACTCTTCTTCTTCAATTCCAAACACAAAAATATGCACATTGATCTGATAGCGAAACTTCAATACACTTGCATCCCTTTCACCATTGTTATCTCATGCAGTTGCGCCACAGCACTGTCCCACATACAGCCTACAGTATCAAAACCACAAGTTCAGATACACTTTTCTCCTTTAACTACCATATAATCATCAACAAATCCACTTCTACTCTTTGCAGATTCTTCTTCTCCAGTAACTCAGGAAGCAATTCTTTCTCCGCATCCTGCGATACATTCCTCCAATCTCCCCACTCTGCCTCCAGCACCCTCCCTTCTGCTTTCACCCCACCATGAGCACTCACTCTCTATTACAACACACATTCGACAACCTAATCATCAAATGTACTTGATATAGCTCATACACTTTTCTCAGCAAGAAGCATAACGTGCAAAACTACGAAAGAGTGCTATCATTCCTCAGTGCAATGCTTTATGTCCTTTTCACACTGCCACTTTGCAACGCGATCGATCCTGTCGCTTTCATCAGCACCTCTGTCGACATCAACGAAGCTGAAGTGTTCATCATCATCACATCACACGCACACATGCGCACTACATGCATCTTCTCCCACTCCACAAACTTCATTGCCTTCCATTCTTCCTCATTCACCTTCCGCTCTTCGCTCACAACATTTAAAAACTCCTTCACAACCATATGCTTCATCTTCTTCTTCTTCTTCGCCTTCTTCTTCTTCTTCTTCTTCTCTTTCTTCTCTCTCTTTCTCTTCTGATAATGATTTGTTTTCTTCTACTTTATCTTCTCTTTCTTCTTCTTCGTTTAATTCTTCTTCTCCTTCTTCTTCATTTATTTCTTCTTCTCTTTCTCCTTTTCCTTCTTCTCCATTAAATTCTTCTTCTTCTTCTTCTTCTTCTCTTTCTCCTTCTTCTCATAATGTTTTATCGACACCAATAAATAGTAATTCTTCATTTAATTCTTCTTCTTCTTCTCTTTCTTCTTCTTCTTCTTCTTCTTCTCCATTGAATTCGTCTCAATTGTTTTCCTCTTCTCCATCTTCTCTATCTTCTCCTTTTCCTTCTCAAATAAATTTTTCTTCTCCTTCTTCTTCATTTGTTTCCTCTTCTCCTCTTCCTTCTCCATTAAATTCTTCTTCTTCTTCTCCTTCTTCTTCTCCTTCTTCTTCTTCTCCTTCTTCTTCTCCTTCTTCTTCTTCTCCTTCTTCTCCTTCATTGACAATATCCGCATTTCCCTCTGTATCAGCCACTACCCTCATCTTCCCTGCACCCGCTATCACTCAAACAACCACGTAAATAGCAAGCACACACTCATCAACAGCTCACCGCTCTGAGATAAGCACCTCAAACACTCCATTTACTACCACTTTTGCGTTAGCCACGTTTCGCTCTATCTTTGATGACACATCGTCTTCTGTTTCTGCATCACTGTTGGCTCCGGCGATTGTGCTTGGGGGATGTTCAACTGCATCCATTGCATCTTCTTCTTCGTTTTCGTCTTCTTCCCTTCCACCTTTATCTTCCTCTGCTTCTTCTTCCTTGTTCTCTCTGACTTCTCTAACATCTCTTGCTTCCTTTTTTTTCTCTGCTCTTCTTTCCTTCTCTCAGACCATCCTGCAGATGTCCACATCCACCTCGCCTGTCCCTGCACTCACGCGACAGCCTCAGCCTTCATCTCAGTCTCAGTCTCAATCTCAATCTCAATCATTGTCTTCCTCAAAGAATACGAACTCTCTCCACACCCGCACTTCCTCAGCCACATCGCAGCAGTCACTCACATTAACAAGCTCTCCCTCGCATCCTTCTCATTTGGTTCATCCAGGAAGCTTCCAACAATCTACTGCTGTTACAGCCCCAACTATTTCATCAAACTTGCCAGCTCCAGTCACTTTATCTGCTATCATCTCCGCCATTTCTTCCTCATCTCTTTCATCTGCTCTTATTGCGCCTCTTTCCTCTTCCGCAACTGATGCGCCGCCGCTTCTCCTTGACACATACTATCCATCTTCGCAAACCTCGTCGCAGAAGCGCTTCTTCCATTCGCCTCCTCGTCTGTTCAAATCCACCACTCTTCATGATGATGTACCTCCATCAATACTTTCGTCACACTCTTCCCATTCGTCGCATCAGGAGATGAGGAGGTCGATGGAGCTGTGCAAATGCCGTTTAGCCAATGAAACAAGCACATCAACGGGCAACTCGTCAGAACACACACGCATTCGATATACTGTTCAAAGCAGGTGCTTCCAGAGATGCATGCGCTGAGGCTGATGAAGAGAGAGAAGAAGGGGAATGTGACAGATGAGATATTTGAGATGAAGAGGAGGATGTGAAGAGGGAACAGACACTCAATAAAAATAGAAATTGACGACGACGAAGAAGAAGAAGAAACAAAATAATAATGCAGATCCTCTGCTGCCATCTTCAATGCCATGGGAGCATCCATCAGAACGACCTCTGAGAAAACATCGCAAGTTTGAAATGGCGCTCTAAGCATCACAGCCGCGTAAACCCATCGACTGTGCAGCATTTTACTGTCTTCTCAAATAAACTCCTCTTCTGAACAGAGCCTCTTGTCTGACATGTTGAATGAACCCGCTTCCCCGCCTTCTGCACCTCCGCCTCAATTCACTCACCTAGCCATATCAGCTGCGTATCCGCATGAGACGCCCCATCAGACACATCCTCAAACGCATGCACTGACAGCATCGCTGAATAATTGCTCAGAATCTCCTTCGCATAACCTTCTTCAATTCCTTCTCTGAACTACCGAACAACCTCGATTCCCTTCTCCGTTGTGAACTTCACGTTCGCAGAATCATCTATGCTCCATCACAACAGACGCTGTCACTCCTTAGCACAGTCTCCACTTCTTCATCACAATGTGCGCATTTGCTAGGCGGATCAACTCATCCTGACTGATAATGACACCACGCACAAACTCGTGCTCCTCTGCTTTTGCTCGAGCTCCTCAACAAGTACGATAAACATAACCACCAAGTTTTCCACAATAACCTGCTTCATCACTGCTTCACTCTCTGTCCCACGCTGCACGAGGATCTCGCACGGACCCTAAGCCAGATTCCTCTTCGGCTTTGTTCCTCAGCTGCATCTCCACCATTTCACCTGATTCTTAGCACAGCTTCATTACAGCGGAATGTTCAGCTCGCCCAGCACATCAAAAGTCTGCCCGTCTGCAATGCGCACAGGCATCATTCGTTGATTGCCTTTTTGGTTCAAGACACTGTTCATCAGCCATCGACCAGATAGAACAACCTCGTCACTCCTTCTTGGTGCACTCAATTTTCCTTCCCTTTTCCTCGTCTTCTTTTCATCACTCCGCATAAATCAAACAACTTTTTCACATTGCTTCTTCATCTCATTTGTCTTTATTCTCAATTATTGACAAATGGTTCGCTCATTTTTTTACAACAGCTTCACAGAAATAATCATTTCAATAAAACTTTTCGTTGTAGAAATGCTCGAACATTCCTCTGAGTCTGCTGCTGAATCGTTCTCCTTCCTTTCCATGTTTTCGCTCCTCCAGCCCAGCCAGCGCAATCGCTTCTGGAGACAGAGCAACATCCTCCATCCTCAGCCCCTCCACCTTCAACCTTCTCCTCTACAATTTCCCCCACTTCATTCACTGCAACACATCGCACTTTCACTTCGTCGTCCAGCTTCACCACCGCAAGCCTCGACTGAGGCGATCGCAACACCAGCCGCGCTATCGCAGACTGCAGCAGCGAAGGGTCAAACAGATCATTGATCGATGGGAATATATTCGCATATGCTGAAGAAAAGAACCTCTTGCCCTCAGGCATCTTTCCCACAGAAGCTGCAAGAGTTGGAAGCTGCACATCCTGCGGAACGGAAAGCTTCTCCAAAAGTGCCACATAGCAGGCACACACACAACATATCCACATGCAGCACCACCTGCATCAAAACAGCATATCCTCGCAGCATCCTCAGCGACAGCAGCATGCTCTGCGCAAACACCACAGCAGTATCTGAAACCACAATCTGCAGCTGCCTCTGGATGTCGTCCATCGATGCTTCCAACGTGTATAATGCCTCCACTACAGATGCATATGAAGAATCAATTGTAGGCGCTGATGATGAATATGAAGATGAAGAGCAAACTAGCTGCTTGTCCCATTCAGCTTTCTCCTCTTCTTTTCTGCGCATCCGGAATGAAGAAGTTGATCGGCGTAATGCTCAATTAGAAGAAGACGAAGAAGATGAAAACTCTGAGAGAATAGACGACTGATGTTCTGCAACGGACACAAGAAATTTAATGAGATATCTCCAAACACATCAGCCAGAAGAAACACAGACTATTTAAACACAACATCCACATTCTTATCAGAATGGTAGACCTGCAAAAAAAACTGCTTTTTTAATGTTATATGAAAAGAATGAAGCGGGATATCTATCAACGACGAATGGAGACGTGATGAAAAGGAGAAGAAAACAACTCGTGCTTGGATGAAAACAAGTTGTTTGATGCAAACTTTATGAATCTTTATAAGAGAATAGATTGTTTTTTTGAGTTAGTAATAACGAAGATTTGTTTTAAAAAATAACATTTCATGTTTCATTTCAAAATGATAAAATGTATTTTTGCTCAATGTTTTCAACTTTTCGAATATCTTTCGATTGTTACGAGTATGGTTTTTATGTATTTTTCATGTTTGAAAATTTCTAATAAAAAATTCAAGAATTCAAGGAGTTCAATTTTTTTCTTTCAGGAAAAGAAAATAACAAAAACTTGGATAACATTCATAAATTAATAATGAATATTCGAACAGATGAAATGAAAATGAAGAAATAAAAGCATGAAACTCATTTGATTCATATAGCTGGAAAGCAATTGCAAACAAGTGTGTATTTCATAATAAAGTTTATCGTTTATATGATATGAACAAAATTGTTTCCTATTTTTCAATAAAAAGCGAAATAAATAACGACAATCAAAATTTTCAAAACTAAAATGGGAACGGAATGATCGATATTTTTTGATCATTTTTGATCTTTTGTGGGACAGAATTAAACTCATGGAACTTTTCAAAAAAATTTAGACATTTCTAAAATAATAACCCACATATTTAAAAACATTGAAAAGATATTTGTGAAAATTTTCATTATTGTTGAAACATAAAGAATTCATCAAAAATGAAAGAAGAGCACCACCGATTATCCAAAAATTGTTCAAATGTTGATATTTTTTCAATAATGAATATCACCTGGAGGGGAGGGGAGTAATGTTTCCATTGCTTGTTAAAAAGGCTTGTAAGAAAAAAAGAAAAACAATTCAGATTTTGATAATAAGTGGTAATTATGCAACACTATTATGGTTATCAATGATATCTGAAACTGTAAATATTGTTGCTTCATCGATTTCCTCTAATTCTTCTTCTTAATATATCATTTCCTTTAATCTTCAAAACTATTTAAATCCATCTCTTTTGTTTATATCAATGAAAATATTATCACCTCCTTTCTGTTTTCAAAAAAAAATTCAATGCATTATTCTGTATTTTCCTCCACTCAAATAACTTCCACAAACTCCATTCGATTAAAAAACTTGCAAATGTGTGAATTTCATCAGAAGAACAGCTTTTCATACTTTGTCGATGTATTGACTTTTTCTCCACATTTCACCTGAAGCAAAAACGCACATCTTCTTCACATCCTTCTTCACAACAAACAATGGAAAAATTCCATTTTCCTTTGCTCTATGTCTCCACTTCTCCAGTCATCCTTCATCTTGGAAAAAATAAATGCCTCCATCCTTTTTCTGTCTCCGGTGCAAGACATTCCATCACGGTCATCCCCTCACCTCGCTCCATCCCTGTCGCACCCCTGTCTCCACACCCCCAATGCAAAGTACTGCGTTCAATGTTCCTTCTTCCTGTCTTCCTCCGCCTCAGCCTCCATCCCTTGTTCCGCAAATGCCTGGCGCGTCCAAACGGTTCACAAAATAAATTATATAAGAATATGAAATATTTTCTTTCATTTTTCTTCTTCTTCAACCCCACTTTTCTCTCTTATCATGCACACTCTCGCAAAATCTTTTCCCCTTGCCCTGCCTCACGTGCCTCCTCTCTCTCCCTGCATTCGAAAATAAAAAAAAAACATCTTCTCTCCATATCTCTCCATCTCTCATCCAACTTTTGTCCTCCCCTCCAATAAGCATATTCCATTCACTCCACCCATCTTATCTTCCCTCTTATCCCACCTCCTCCACAACAAATTCCATTTCTCTAACAATAAACACGGTCTAAACACCTTCTCAATGACAAAAATCTCAAAACAAACCCCTCCCAACCTCATCCCTATCCATCTCCCACACATCCATTTTGCCTCTTTAACCTCCCAAAAATACCTCTCTCTCCTCCAAAAAATCTTCCTTTTATCTTTTCCTTTCCCTTCAAAGCCCAGCCTCCTCCAAAAACTCAACTCCGTCACTCCATACCACAAATCCATTCTTTTGTAATCGCGTTGTCTTCATATGCCCATTCAGCCACGACACATCGAGTTGTGCTCCTTTTCTTTTGTGACTCTAATTCGTTATGAAAAATAATCAAACAATGCCAAATGCTCAAGAAATATCTACAGAATGAAAATTTCATGTGAGCAAAAATGAAGCTGGAATAAATGAAATATTTCCAGTGAAAGGGTTGGGTATTACAAAAACAATGTCTGTTTAATGGAAGATGAAATTGTTCATTTTGATTGATGGATGGCTGTGGGGCTATGACATTTTCGATGGAAATGAAGAATTTTTGATATATGTAATTTATATTGTTCTGTTGATTGTGAAGATATTTCCATCCGTATCCTCTCCAAAGTCGTGATTCAGACAATTTATATAAAATGGACGATTTATTCTATGAAGAGCAGAAGAGCGAGGAAGGGAGACAAATGTTATCTTTCAAACATATAAGAGCCTGAATATATTTTATAATAAATATTTTTGTGACTCATTATGGACTCAACATGAGAGATGGATAGAAATGCGATGAAAAATTTTTTTCGAAATCATATTTTTTTCGGTTCTCAAAAATATGTGGTTCTTAAGTTATATTTTGAATCAAATATCTCTGTCTATCATTTGAATGACTTTTTAATATTTTTTTAAGTGTCAAAAACAAACAAAATGAGTTTTCTTGTGTATTCCTTCTTTATTATTTAATATTCTTTTTCAATAAAATAATAAAACTCTTATTTTTTGTCAAAATTTTTTTGAAAAGTTCCTATTGATTAATTTTCAAATAAAACAAAAATTTCATATTTCGATCAAATTTCTGTTTTCACTGACCAGATTTCATGAGAATGAATATAATATCATTATCAAGTATTTGTTTATATCACAGAAAAATTTGGTCAATGTGAACAGAAATTTGATCGAAATATGAAATTTTTGTTTTATTTGAAAATAAAACAATATGAACTTTTCAAAAAAATTTTGACATTTGCTTAATAATTGAAATCTCATATTCAAAATCCCGAACTGTCAATAAAAATATTAAAAAAACAAAAACAATAAAAAGATAGTTATTATTACAGAACTGTAGAGAAACTCACAGAAGAAAGAAATATGTTTTCTTGAAAAATTGTAATTTGAGTGTCTGCCCTGGGAGGCTGATTCTGGACCCAAAGCCTTCAAGGGACTGTGCTGGACCGGTCACAGCACAGTCCCAGGACGGAATCAGCCTAGCCCTCATGTTTTCGCACAAGTGCAAAAGAGGGTACTTTGAATATATTGTTTGCGGCAACAATTCAAAGCTTGAGCAACAGACGACTCAAGAAACTCAATTTCAATTAAACATATTTCACACAGAGCAATTAACAAAAAAACAGAAAAGAGAAAAATAGTTTATTTGAAAATCTGGTTGTCCAACTTTTTCCTTTCTTCAAACAATTTCAATGTGCATTTTCCAATGTTTTCTGATTGACCACTGCATTTTTGAGTACTGAAAGATTTTGAAGGTCTCTCATCTCTAACTCTCCTTTCCACAAACTGCATTTTAAATTCTCCTCTGTTATTAAATGGCGATCCTACTGATCTGTAAATATCACATCCGCGCTTTTCATAAAATAAAAATGTTTTCATGTTTTTTATTTCACTTTTTTTCCAAAGTATATTGTTTGACGGAATAAATCTTGTTTAATCATAATTGAAAAATAAAAAAAACAAACAATAAAATTGAAATAAAACAATTTAAAAATTTATTCTTCAAATTATTTCACACCTCAAAAAATGACGATACAACTTTTCTCTTCCATCAATAGAATTTCTTTTGAATGAGGCACAATGAGATGCATTTTTTTGAAAGAAGTCAATAAGTTCAGCAACATCATTAATGATTGTTTCATTATCGAGCTCATTTTGAATGCATTTTGACAAATAGCCAAACTCTCCATCGCATTCGCACTTTCCGTGCTTTTCGCAGAAAAATGAAAGAGTTGTGCTTTTCCCTTTCGAAAAAGTGGAATTGTCCGACAGTTAATAGTGAAGAAGATAGGAATTCCTAAAGTGGGGGCCTGTATCACAAATAAAATGAAAAGAATTTTTCTGATTGAATATCTGGTGATTTAACACTTCCTGAAGGCATCCGATAATAAAGCGATAATCGTGCGATCGCATATTAGAAAAAAAGTTGAATATATGCTTGACGCAATAGCCTTTCTCATCTTTGATGAACGAAATAACACACAATTGGGATACTTCAACTTTTTCATAAAAATCTTTGCTTATTTGATTTTGACGAATTGGCAGGGCAAATTTTTCTTTGAAATCAAATAAAAGCAAAGCTTCATCGAAATCCAAATTATCTTTCAATTGATGGAAATAAAGATGTTGATGCTTTGCTAATTTCCAATGATCTTCTGTCAGTTTCAACATAAACAGATCGCTTTCACTGAAGGTTTCGTTTTTTGCCTTGAGAAAATTCTTCTTTTTATGCAAACTTTCGAAAGTGACACACAAACCGTAAAGATCACTTCTCTTTTTAGCTTTTTTGAGATGCCTTTTTTTTATAAAATGTGCTCAACGACATCTTAATATCAAGCTCATTTCTTAACTTATCGTACAACTTTGCTTTTGTTGAGTTGATGATTCTTATTTGAGCTTTTGGTTGTGTTCTTTTGATAGGAAGATGAGAAGTCATAGTTGAAGATAATGGATTTGATGGAGATGATGAAGCTTTTTTGTTTTTGGATTCGGCAGAAGTTGAGTTTGTTGACTTAAATGTTTAAATTGTTGCAGAATAAGTGGAATTGTGATCCTGAAACATTGAAGTGTTTTGTTGAGGTATAAGAAACGTTGAATTGAATGACAGTCGATGTGAGCCATTAATAATGTTTGACAACAAATTTGGTGATAAAGGGTAACTTTCGAAATCGTTAAAATTGCTTTCCATTTTTTCATACAGTGATAGAAATGGCATTGCACCTTCATCTATGTGATGAGAAAACTCAGCAGATATGTTATCAAATATTTGAGTCACTATTCCATCTTCACACATATACCATGTTTCATTTGGAAAAGAAGTTGCAGGAGGATTGCTGTTTTCACTTTTGCAAAAATTATAAAAATGTCCATTAATTTCGTCACCTTTGTGAAAAAGCTGTGCAATAAAAGTATAATTCTGCCCATGATTCACTTTTTTTTCAGAAACTTTCAAAACTCCATTTTCTTCAGCAAATGACAATGATAAACAGACTTGAAATTTGGAAAGCTGTTTATTTGTGATATGTTCGAGCGAAAAAGTCAAAAAGCGTGGAAAACGCTATATGTTAAATTTCGCTATTTGATTCGTGTCAACATTACACTTGGGGCAAAAGAACATTCGATTATTTGAATTGTCATTGTGAAGTTCAAAAGATTTGCTTAACGAATCATAAACATTTGAGCCATTCAATCTGATAATTGGAGTAGTTTCGCATGCACCGTTGAACTTTTTTTCGCATGCAGAACATATTCTTGGATAGTTAATTGTTGCATTCATAATATGTGCAAGTTCTGGAGTGACAGACGATAAATTATGAAACATCTTTGCGAACACACAGTACAATTCTTGTTGGCAACCAACTGATAGATTGTTTTTCTTGTACCAACAAGATAAGAATTCATTCGTCCATTTCACTTCTTCTTTCGAGTTTCGAGCTTTGTCCATTATTGTTTCAGGAGCGCAAAGAGAATGAAGATTCAATGATATTTGAGCGATCTTCCCCACTCGCCTTTTCAATTGACCACATCGTTGAAATAATGATCGAAACAGTTGAACCAAGGATGCAACACAACAGGTATTTCCAATGTTTGGCAAAGGTGAAATTGGACAATAATCCATAAATGGTTGTGCGTCAACCATATCAACAATAATTTCATTTTCTTCAGAGATGGAAATCACATCACAAGAATTTGAATCATCACGAATAATTCTGGATGATTCATCTGTAGGTAATTCAATATCCATTGCTATGTCTGATATTTGAGAAAATGATTGCACTTCTTGTGTTCCATTGCACGTGCACTCAATTTGTTTACTCGTTATTATGGAAGAATGATCAATCGAGAAGATATCATCTGTTTGATCAACGTCCAAGAATAAATCATTGTCACTATCATCTTCCATTTGTCCTTGCACGTTATCGTCTGCAAATGAATCCGAAATGTTGTTCGAAACAGTTCGATTTGATTCGAAAAAGCTATAAAGTGGATCAACGTCTTTTTCATGCAAATCGTCACAATTCAAAATTGTGAAATCGTCGTTATAAGTTTCGAGTGATTTTTTCTCTGATTTTTTCAAAAAGGATTTATGATTGAAAAAAATATGAAGTTGTTAATTTATTAACAAAAATTACAAACTTTTATTGTATTTTTTACAAATCTTGAACATTCAGAAGATTCTGTTGAGTTGGTCATTATGAATTTTTCAAACTTGATTTCATCTTCAAAACTTAATTCTGAGTTAAACAATAGAATAAGTTGATGAATGGAAATAATCCTATTAATTGCATTTTGAACCAACAAACTTGATTTTGTGTTATAAAAAGATTGCCTTTTCCTTTGAGAAACATCGAAACTTAAATTAGAGGAGCTCTGTTTTGCGAAGTTATAATTGCCCAATGTGCAATTAAAGCCCAGTTTTTCCAGCTGACAGAAGCTGAATTCATGACAAATTGTTTTCAATAATGCAACTTTGACATGTTTATTGTCTTCGGAGTTGTAAAGACTAGCCATTCTTAACAAAACGCATTTCCATTTTTCTGAAGTTGCCATTTTGAACAAAGGAAGTTAAAACCTCAATAAATGAAAAAACCAATAACAAACCATCAAAAATTTTCTGAATCTTTGTGAAAAACTTTTTTCCTTTATTTGTGTGAAGGAACATGAACTTCAACATTTTCACAGCCAGATGAGTGGATTTTTCCTCAATGAAATTCCAGACATCTGCGCACTTTTCACTTTTACGAGATGCAGATAGATCCGAAAAAAGCATTTCTTTACCGAAACTTGAGAACAATGTTTCTTAAGCACAAAACAAATTACTGAAGAGATAATGGTTTAACCCATCATTTGAATAACAAACTTTTTTTATGAAATCTGTGAGAAATAGGAAGGAAACCGTTGAAATACAAAAATGCTAAATTCTTTATAAATAATATGGATTCTTATGAAAGTTGTATATTTTCATTTATATTTTTGTTCTTCTCTTTTCTCATAACTTGTTTTTATTAAAGCATTGGTGGAAACGAATATTAACTTGAATATTTTTAATGACAAAGCAATGGAGAAGAGGCATGCCTATTATCTTTGAGGATAACAGTGAAGCATTCACCTTTTTTCTCAACTCGAATCTAAAATTATTAACGGAAGAAGAAATTCGTGAATAAATATTAGTTGTTCAAATATAACGAAATAATCTGAATTGGAGTTAAGCCATGAAGAAATGAAAACAATTCGGCATTTTGTTATCTTTGGAAAATGTTCATTCATAATTTCTATTACTGGAAAAAAGTTAAATGCAAGCACAACAACAAAACAAAGAGATTTTTCAATGAGTTCAACAGTCTGAATATAAATCTCAGTTTGATAACTTTCTTTTTTATTTTTTAAATTAACTGAAAATGCTTTGAATTCAAGGTTGAAGGAGCATTTAACAAAGAAAGCTTGTTTTGAAAAAGAAAATTTAATTATTGAAAAAATATTATCATTTGCTATATCAAAAAATGACTATTGAAAATTCATGACACATCAAAATTTGCTTCATCAAGAAGAAACAGTTTATATCTGTATTTTTTCTCTTTTTTTATATGTTTTCACGAAATTTTTTTTAAAAAGTTGTTTTTTAAGAAATTGTGTGTTCATAACATATAATAATACAAAATGATGCATTTCAAGCAACGAATAATCCTTCTTCTTCAACGCACAATATGAAGCTTCAACATTCATGCGATGAGAAAAGTTTTAAAAACAACTGATCCATCATCTTTTTCTTTATCAAAAAATCACTTCAATCTATTTTCATCTTTCAACATTTCAAATAGAGAAACTTCATATAATATTTTTTTAAAATTTAAACATTCTTTTGACATTCTTTCTTCATGTCTTTTGACATTAAACAATAATATTCTGTTCAATCTGCACTATCCTTGCTTTTCCGCAACATGGATGAATTCAATGGGAAAGATTATAAAATCAGAAATGTTAATTTTCTAATGGAGAAAGATAAGAAAGCCTCAGTTCTGTTCTTTAAGTATCTTTTTCATTGAGTTCATAATTCATTATTTTCATTGCAGATGATTTCAAAAATTTGTCTGATTCACAAGAGACTTTAAGGCCTTTCGGCAAGAATTTGAAAAATGTGAATTTTTGACTGTGTTTTTTTTGCAATAGAGCATAAAGATTTTTAACGAAAAATTTTAAATAAAGTATTGAAAAATGTTTAATTTCTTCAAAATTAAATGGATCAGAATTATAACACTTTTTTGTCGAAGGATAAAAGCATTTTCCTTTAAAATTCAACAAATTATAAATTTTTCTTTCAATCATTTTCACAGAATTTTCAAAAATATCCATTTCTTAACTGTTCACATTTCATTTTTCCCACAGAATACTGATGCTTTGATTTTTCGGAATATCCCTTCCAACTCAGACTTTCGTTTCTTCAGCTTTCCCTTTTTGTTTCATGCAACGCTCCGCTGTTGAAATTCATCGAACTTATGCATTTGAAGGCTGATGTTTCAAGCAGATATTTAAAGAAAGGAAAAATCAAAGAATAAGCATAAGCAGTTGAAAAAAAGGTCGAAAGCCATTGAGGATAGAGAAATGAGCATCAAAAAATGACATTTTTGAAGAATTCCATGAGACCACTTTTTGATTATGTTAATTGCGAAAATTTTTGGTATCTGAAAAGCGAGAAATGTTTTCTTGCATTTGAACTGTCAAAGCTATATCGACAATTAGTGATTAATCAACGAAAATGGATTTCCGCAAATCTCTTTTCCACAAATATATGTTTTCAAAACTTTTTCATATCACATATTTGAAATAACAGTTATTTGTGGTGGACTGCAAACAAAATGAGGCAAACATCTGAACAATGGACAGATAAAGAAGAATTAGAAGAGGAGGGAGAATAAGAAGCGGAAGCAAAGGTGTGAACTTATTAAATGGTAACAGTTACTCCGTCAAACCCCTTTCATGCATTTTTATTTAATTTTAACAAATATCTCTTCTGGTCGATGTTTTCCTTATTCAAATGCTCTATCAAAGTTATTCCTTGTGTTTTGTTTGATCCTTTGAAAAGTATTTTTGTTCCACACTTGTCTCTGAGTATCTCCAGCAGCAATGGACGACACACTCTGATCACATGCGCGCAGCGTCTGTGCATTCTCAGCAGTTCCTCTTAATGTTCCTGTGAGCTTATCTCGCTTTCTGCACAAAGCTCTTGAAGCCCCTTCACCCACTTAAATGACTGTATCTTCAAAAGAAACATACTCAACACATCTTTCTGAGTGATCATTGCAGGCATTGAATTTTTTCAGTGCCTCGTCAAAAAGCATCTTTAACGTGAGTGAAATCAGCCCGTTTTTTCATCTTTCTGCTTTTCTCATATTCGATCTGCTCCCTTCTATCGCATTTTGTATCACAAAAGAGCGAATCACAGCGGAATAAAATGATTATGCACACAACTCAATCGAAAAGCCATTTTGGCAATAACAGAGTTCCTCCTCCTTCACTCAAGAAGAATGCTGCCTTAGAAGAGAAGAAGGGAGAAGATGAAATGGTTATGAAGAATTCACACGATAGATGCTGTTAGCAGGAATATCTAAAATTTTGTTGTTCAATTGCAGTTTTGTGTGATGTGCATGCAGTTCTCGATTGTTCAGAAAACATCAGCTTTGGTTTAATTTATATGTGGAAAGGAGAAGTGTTAAAAAAATAAAAGAACGAATGAAGCTGAAGAAGGTAACGGAGATACAAAAGTTCAAAAAGAAGAAGATTATGATAAGGAATGAATGATTTTCAAAGCTTTTGAATATATCTCATTTCCTCGAGATATGAAGAAAAATTCGTCGTTGATAGAGAGGTTTTGTGTTTGAATAGGGAGCAAAGAAAATAAGATAACGATATGAGTTGAGTTATTGAGTAGGAAAAAGTTGAACAAATAGTGAAGTCATTTGGAATAACAGAATGAGATAATTCAGATGAAATAAATGTGATTATGAGTGACTTCAAATATTCAAATTCAATTTAGAAAAAAAAATCCATAACAAATCTCTTTTTTTCTTTTCTTTTCTTTTTTCTTTTTTTAATTTCTTTTTCACATTTTTCTGAAAATTTGTGTTATCTAACTTTTCGTTTTCTCAACTACCATTCTATCCGGCACTTTTATTTTTCCACTTCTTTTCGAATATTTAAACATCCTCCTCTTTTTTGATGGACATCTATGTTTCTCCTTCATCACTTTCATACTCCCAAATGGAATTGCGAGAAATGATGAAAAATGATCAAATGAAGAAATGATGATAACGATGGTGATTGCATCACCGATGAAGTGGATAACAAAGAAAATGAAGTAATTGAAGATGAAGAAAAATAGAAGTTGAGGCAAATATCCCATTTTCTTTTATTGAAATTTTGTCAATTTTATTAAAGTTTATCTATATATCATTCTTTTTTTCTTCTCTTTTGAAAACTCCTTCTCGTTCATTTATCAAAATGAATATATAACATTTTTCCTTTTCTTGCTTCTTTTTCTTTCTCTTTTGTTCTTGCTCCTCCTTTCTTTCATCTTTAATCACAAAAATCTTCAATTTTCAGATAAAATCAATAGACTGTGGAGATCGCATTCTAATTAAAAATGAATACATTTTCTGTCGATGTGGCAACTCTTTTTTTGGAGGGAAAATCACCTTCTTATTCCCATTTTGTTACCAGCTTCTTTGAATCTAAGTTGGATGAAAGAATTAGAAGAGAAATGGAAAAGAAAGAAGAAAAAGTCCAATTTGATTCATGAAAGCTTTTGTTGGTTCCAAAGTTTTTGTTGACATTTGAAAAATGAGTGTCATCAAGCTGGAATGTGTTGTTTGCACGCAGCATATCCCCTGGTCACGATTTTTCTGGCATTATCAAAACAGCATTCTTCAGATATCTGGGGCAGTTGTCGCGTTGTCTTGTGAATGAATGCAATCTGTCATCTGAGTTGAATTTCATGGAGAATGGATGTTAGCGATCGGAGAATAAGTAGTATATAATGCGAGTAATTAAACCCACATTTAAAAATGTGGCCCAAATTACTCACATTACGGCTCCAAATAACATCAAACAAGAAAATTCATAAATTTCAACTTAAATTAAGTATTAATATTTGAAAAATGATGTGTTTTTTCACATACTTTAGTGTGATCCAAAATATTTACTGTTTTAAATTATTTCAGTTCATTTTTTTAATTCATAATAAAAATGTCAGTTCATGTTTTTTCTTTTTTAAATTAAAGCAAATTTGAAAAACTCATATTTATATTAGAACTAAAACGAAATGACTCAGTAATGCGGTATTCGATTTGACTAATACCAATAAGTGAAATATAAAACCAAAAAGTGAGACTTAAAACCGTTTTGATTGAGTCAAGACCAATTGATTCAATTCTGGGTGCATGATCACCATGAAATTAAAAAAATGATAGTTTAAAAATTTTCAATTTTGAATTTATAAATGAAGTTTATTTCATAAAAATTATTATGTTCATGTTTCTTCTAGAAAAAAATGGAGTTTTAAAGTTTTCACACTTTTAAAAATCCTTTGTTCAATTTTCTATCTGTCAAAATAGAATGAATTCAAAAAATAAAAAGTGTATATCATTCTTTTGATTATTATTTATTGATTTGAAGTGTTCAAATATAATGATCAAAATAGACCAATGTTATAATAAATTAAATTAAAAAGAAAAGCAAAACACAGATTCAAATGACTTAAACAACAAAATTATTCATTGAAAACACATCTATTCAAATAATTACACAAAAATGATAAAAATCGTTAAATTTCACACATTGCTCATAAAAAAATGAACAAACTTTATTGTTCTGAGGAAAATATCCATCAAAAACAAAAATTAACTTAAATCAGTGAGTTTCTCAACTATTTCAAAACCAACGGCTCTTACAATGAATGCGAATAAGTAAAAAATGTGGTATTTCAATGGAAAAAACCAAAATATCAATCACCAAATTTATCGACATTTTGTTCGTGATCATCAATAAATATCATTCAAACACAAAAGCAACAATGAAATAAAAAACATATCAAAAAATTAATAAAAATGAACTGCTCTGTAACAGAAAACACAAAAAACTTCAAAGAATTTTGATCAAAATTGATATATAATTTTTGTATTTTAGATCACAAATTAGATTGAGAGAAAACCGAATTGATTGAGTCAAAACCATTAAAATAGACAAAAAACGTTTTGACTAAAACAATTCGAATTGACCCGCTAAATTCGTTTAAGTTCTATTAAGCTTTCATAACTTAAGGGTTATACCATGGCCTTTCATAATTAAGGTCAAAGGTTCAATACCCGTTAGAGGCGACAAATTTTCAAACATTTGTCAAATCAAATAAATCATGCCTCTTTGCGATATATGAGACAGAGTTACTCATAGCTGCGCTGCAGTCAAATTCGCAGTGAATTTAGAACTCAAATTCAAAATCTAATTCACAATAATAAATGATAAGTGATTAATGAAAAGTGCTTAATGAAAAGTGCTTAATGAAAAGTGCTTAATGAAAAGTGCTTAATGAAAAGTGCTTAATGACAATCAAAATTAAACAATAAATAATTAATCGATATCGATAATTAAAATTAATCAATCAATAATAATAATTATTGAAATCAAATCAATTACAAAACAAAATCCCAAATATTGAAAATTTCCAAAACTTTCAGTTCTTCTAAAAAATTAAATTGGACCCTTTTTCATATTTATTTTTAAAATTAAACAGGATCTATTTATGTGGGGGGAAAATGACAGAGATTTTTTAAAATCGAAATTTTTTAAATTTCTATAAAATTAGGAATAATGAGCAAACAAAATTTTAAGAATAAGAAATTGAAGCCATCAGAAATACTTGCGAAAACATTATTTCGACTTGACGTTATTCCTGCTTTTGGAAGAGGATCTTATCAAAAAAATAAGAAACTGTTGAAAGATTATGGAAAACAACAGATTCAAGAACAAGAGTTTTTAAATGCAATAGACGAAAATATATATGACGATGTTCAACTCTCTAAAACACATGACGAACGAAAAGAATTGAGAAAACAGAAACTTTATTCTATTATTGAAGCTGCAAACACTTTCAAATTGAGACGTGAAAGAGCAAAAGAGCTTGATGATCAAATAGCAGTCCTCAAAAAAGAAAAAGCAAAATTATTAAATGATATTCCAGTATTAGCAGAAAAAATGATGAGATATCATCAGATTAATAAAAAAGATACATATGGAGGTGAATTCGTTAGTACTGGAGATGAGCAAGCTCGTGAAGCTTGTAAGGACTTTAAAGAATTCTTGGAAATGAACACAGATACTGAACAAGCTTAATTATTGGATGAACAGTAACATGAGCTCAAAACCAATAATAAAATTGATTTCGAAATGTTGAATAACGAAACACGTGCTAAACTGTTTCCTGAATTGAAAAAATATCTTGAATCACTTGTTGATAAAATTACGAAAGAAGATAAATATGTGTTCACATTGAAAATTGGGAACAAATGGAGATCCAAAAAACTGACTCCAGAATTGTATAAACAGTTACTGTCAAATTTTACTGAAAAGAATTTTATGATAGACTTGTATGTTGATAATCAAAATATCAATTTTTCTGATCCTGAAGAGAGTGATATTCCTTCATGGAGCTTATATTCTGCTATCCACATTATGAAGCTCGAAGATTTTATAAAACTTCATCCTTCATCAAAAATTGATAAACAGATTTATAAAGATAAAGGAGGACACTTCTTCGATTATGTAACTGTTGAATCAGTTAAAAAGCCTGTGACTGATTATCTTAATAGACTTCAAATTTTTGATAAATTGACAGATAATAATAATAAAACTCGAAAAGAATTATTTGATTGCTACTGGATATATGCCTTAAATTCATCAGGACTATTCGATGATGAAACACTTGACAAGATAAGATTGCGGGTGAAAAACAAATATTTATCGTCAACAAAAATAGATGCAATATGCGAAGAGTTTTATATACACTGCATTATTCATGAGCTTGATGATGAAGTAGTTGGACATAATAAGTGTAGAATGTCAGCTCCTCAAAAAGCATTAAAACGTAAAACATATCTAGGAGTTGATAAAAAAGAAGCTAAATATATATTTGAGCTTAATCTTTATCAAAAGCATTATTTTATGGAAGAGAGATCTCCAATCACAGAATATTATTTAGATCATATGAACACACTGGATGAAACAGAATACAATGTATTTTATGAAGGATCGCACAAGTGTAGAGCAAAAGGAAAGAGAACAAAAGAAGCACTAACATCAAGGAATTTGGTAAAGAAGATGTTTGCAAAACAGCTTTTCAGACCTATAACTTATGGTGAATATCTAAAGATAAGCGACATCACCAAGCCTAGTGTCAAACAGATTAACGATTTGCATTATAATCCAAAATTTTGTGTGAAATCGTTTAAGCAAATTGTGAAAGAAAAAGAATTTAATTCGATGCGTTATTAAAGCAAAACTATTTCAGACTATTATTATGCAGATTTCGAAGCAGATACAACAGGTATTCATAGAGCTTTTTACTGCTGTATAACAAACGAAAATGAAACAAAACACTTCAAAGGAGAAGATTGTGCAATTGAACTGTTGAACTATATTCCTGACAACTCTTGTGTATATTTTCATAATCTAAAATATGATTTCTGTATGATAGCTAAACATGTGGATGAACTTTCAAATCAAATCGCGAAAGACAACAGATTAATGAGAATCACAGTGAAATATAATAAGAAAACCATTGTATTTAAAGATTCATTTTCGATTATTCCAAATGCATTAAAGCAATTCCCAAAGATGTTCAATTTAAAAAATACCCAAAAAGAATTGTTTCCATATAATTACTATACATTAAAGAGATTGAAAAATAATACTGGAATTATTCGTGAAGCAGGAGAGTGTGAAGCTAAAAAGTGGAACATCGAAGATTATGAGCTTTTTAATAAAAATATTGACACTATTCCAGGATGTCGATTAAGTGATAACACATTCGATATGTATAAATATTGTGGATTCTATTGTGAACAAGATACAAAAATATTAAGAGAAGGATTTCTCAAATTTCGAGAAGGATTCATGAATGATTTCGATATTGATATTCACGATTACTGTTCAATAAGCTCTCTTGCAGATGCCACACTGACAAAACAAGTGTATTCGAAGAATAAGAATTTGTATAAACTGGGAGGAATCATCAGAGAGTTTATGCAGCAAGCTGTTCACGGAGGAAGATGCATGATTGCATGCAATAAAAAATGGCACTCCACATCTCCTATTGTGGATTATGATGCTGTATCTTTATATGCTTCTGCTATGCACAGATTATATATGGTTGAAGGAACTCCAAGTGTAATTGAAACAGATGAGCAACACTCTTATGAGTTTTTACAGAATCAGAGTGCATATGTGGTGGAAATTGAGATTACAAAAGTGAACAAACACTATCCTTTTCCTTTACTCGTATTTGAAGATGATGAAGGAAATAATTTTAACAATGATGTTATTGATAAACCAGTGAGAACAGTTGTAGATAACATATATTTGGAAGACTAGATAGAGTTTCAGAAAATAGAATTCACAGTATTAAAAGGATATTTCTGGACAGGCAATCGTGATTACTCAATCCAAAAAGTCATCGGAGAAATATTTAATAAGCGAGCTGCATACAAGAAAGAAAAAAATCCTTTAGAAGTTATATACAAATTAATCATGAATTCTCTCTATGGAAAAACAATTCAAAAGCCTGTTGATTATGAGATAAAATACATTAATGAAAATGATATAGGAAAATATTGGAGCAAAAATTATAATAAAATTATTGAGTCATCAAAAATAGCAGATTCAAGAAATAAAACTCATGTAGAAAAACACAGAAGCAGATAGACACTCATTTCACATTTAATTTATTTGGAATTCATATTTTAAGCATGTCCAAACGTATTATGAATGAAGTGATGTGTCTTGCACATGATCTCAACTGTCAAATCTATTATCAAGATACAGACTCTATGCACATTAGAATTGATGATCTATCAAGACTAGAAGAAGCTTTCAAAATAAAATACAATCGTGATTTGAAAGGAACTCAGCTGGGAAACTTCCACTCTGATTTTCCAATGAATGCATTATTCGCAAGTGAATCTTATTTCTTAGGAAAGAAAATGTATATTGACAAGCTAGTACTTCCTGAAAATAAAACATCTTTCATGTTTCGCATGAAAGGGATTAAGCAGTCAGCTGTTGAAGCAAAAGCTAAGGAATCAGATGAATGCGAAGATTCTCTGATGAAATTATACAAGTGCATATATAAAGGAAAAACAGTTGAATTTGATCTCACAAATGGATCTCCTTGCTTTGAATTTGAAAAAGATTTTACTGTTGCATCTCTTGAAACTTTTAAAAGACGCATTAAAACATCATTAGAAATAGGAATACCCCCCGAAGGGATAGAGATCCTTTGGATCAATATCACAAGCAAGTGCTCAAATAAGAGCACAAATATAGAAAAAACATTTATGAAATTCATATTATAATCAAATATTATTTTTATTATAATGAAATAATCAATAATAATAAATACAAATGACATCAAAATAAACTAATTCATCGACACAGTCGCTGAGAGCACGTTTGCGCATTCAATCACTCATTAAGAGTTTGTTAGCTGCGTCTGATTCTCTGCTCACAGAAATAGAAGTGTACAAGAAAATAAATAAGATTCCCACAAAAACTCGAGTGTTCAAAACATATTTTGAAGCTCACAAAACAGATCTCATATTTGATATCACTATTGAAGAATTATACAACAGATATAGACTGGAGTATTAAAAGAAATATAATCCGAAACAGTACAAGAAACAGTTAAGAAATAATTATGAACTCATAATAGATGAGCAAACTCCTGAGCAAAATAAATTTCTTCAAGGCACGGGATTTAAATCAAAAAAGAAACAAGAATCACTTTTTTATCAAAAATACAATTCTCTTCCTGCTGGACACTCAAAATATCTCAAGAATAGTTTTCCAGATAAAGAAAATAAGCAATACTATTTTCATCATGTGGGACAAAAATACACATTTTTGATAGATCTTATGTTTTCAGATAATTTATGTTATCTTGTTGCAATAGAACTAAATAATAGATATCTGTTTGTGGAGCCAACTAATTTTTCTTCGAAAGATGAATCAAGCAGTGGAAAAGTCACTCATTCACAGCGTTCAGCTTCTGCTGTTGTTGAAGCTTTAAACAGAATGATTATAAGGGGAATGAAAGTTAGATACTTGAGAGGAGATAGCGAACGTGCATTCAATAGCACTTTGGCTCACAAATATTTTAAAACTCACAACATTTCTTTTCAATCTCTTGTAAGTACAGGATCTTCTCACACACAAATGGCTCCGCTTGATAGAGTTGTCAGGACTATAAGAGACATGAATTATGCATCAAATCCTCATAGTGAGTTTATTAATCCAGTCAGAATGAAGCAACTGGTGTATTATTATAATAATGCTCCTCATTATAGTCTTTCAAAAATAATGAACTTCGATATCAGTCCTCAGCAAGTGTACGATAATGAAGAATTGGAAAATGAGATCATTCGTCGAATTCATCAGTTGAATTTTAATATTATTAATTCTCTTGATTACAAGCTTCCGATCAACACTATTGTCGTTTTAAAAGCTCATTATGAAAGATTAGACAAGAGAAGAATGAAAATTCTACCTGAAACGTTTACAGTAATCGGATATGATAAAGGAAAAATAAGAGTTGAGAGCAACGTTGATAATAGAATACTGCTTGTCTCAAGATGTGAAATAGCGAAACACAATTAAAAAAATTACGATAAAAAATTTTCTGCAACTTATGCTGTGCGTCTCCAAATTGCCAAATAAATTGCAGGAGGATCAATTGTGTGTGTATGACTATTACTGCCTCCTGTTGTGCTGAGACTTGCGGAATGGTTATGGCTTCCTCCAACTGCTGTGTAAAAATGGGTTTCACCTGATGAATCCCAATTAAATTCCATTCCAAGAATATTTCCAGGTGATCCGATACTTTGTAATGGGTGATATAAAGCATGTGTGTGTTCTCCACTGTTATCTATTGTGATGCTGTGAGTATGGCTTGGTATTTGAGAAGTTGTTAATGTCGTTGCACCAGAAGTTGATGATCCAGATGTTGTGCCTATCAAATCTGCAGAAGATGCAGCTCTTATAAATCTTCCATTTGTTATCATTTTCCACGATGTTCCTGGATATGTTTTTGATGGATCTGAAGCATCATATTTAATTATTACGCTGTTTATAGGATATATAACATTAACGATTGTTGTTAAAGATATCTGTTTTGCATCAATTTCTGATTTGTTGTAATAATTCTCTAATGATATTTGTTCTTTCTCGATTTCTAATAATTCTGTTCCATCCCACCAGTAATCAGGATCATTTGTCTCTTTTAAATAAAACGTTTGTCCAGTTTGTAATGTATTGACATTATCTTGAACGGAAAGCCATTGACACATATCTTCATAACTGTCAAACACTCTTGCTTTATATCCAACTTTAGCATTCAATTCAGCGAACATATATCGATTCAAGTCTTGATTTGCTGTTATTGTTTCATTAATATCTTTAATCTTTTCTATAACACTTTCTTTCACTTTATCGATATTCTCTAATGAATTATATATTTCTTTTATATTTTTGTCAACATTATTGAAATTCTCTAATGATTCATTTATTTCTTTAATACTTTCTTTCACATTATCGAAATTCTTTAACGATTCATTTTTCATCTCCTGTTGCTGTTTGTGCTGAAGGATCATCAGAGCTATATTAGCGTTGATTGTTTTTAATGAGGAACTCATTTATATATTGATAAAAATAAATTGTATTTCTTATTTTTGCTTAATAAAATGGAACACTAACTGGATATGTTATATTGAACTCAATAGTTCCCTTATTGTAATACACCACTTGTTGAGATTTTATTTCCACAGTTATGTATGATACACCATCGTATTTAATTCGAACAGAACATGAACAATAATTTTCATAACCATCACCACATCTGACTGTTATGCTGAATACGAAGTGAGATCCATCTGTGTATGGAGGAGACAAATAACTTTTTGCATTTGATACTGTGAATTTTCCAATTTGAATCCAAGCAGTTTTGTCATTGCCCGAGAGACTTTCAATATCTCCTCTGACATACATAGTGGCAAGCTCTCCATATCGACTAATAAATCCGAATGTGTTTTTCAGCAAGCTATTTCCAGTGAAAGCAAGTTTTTCTGAAGTTGGAATTCTGACTGCTCCAACTTTATTGTCAACGTATTGTTTTGTCACCAAGTGATAAATATTTGTTGGAACTGCTGATGTTGTTATTGCATTTGCAAATGTTTTGCTTCCAGTGATAGTTTCTGTTCCACTCAAATGAACCACACTTTCGTCATTAGCTTTTGAAGAATCACTTGGATGAATATGATCTTCTCTTGCATATTTATCTGATGTTCCGGCATTAACAGAACCATCCATTAACGGATTACTTGTTCCTGCTTTTTCTGATAATTCATCAGGAAGAACGTCAACTGATAACTTTCCACTTTCATCTAATCCTGCATATCCATTTGCTTTATCTTTATTTGTTGTTTTTTCATATCCTTCCAACTCAATTCCAGTTAAATCAATCATGTCTTCTGATATGGTTAGATATGATGATGCAATTTTTCCATTATTGTCAAGAGGAACATATCCATTCGCTTGTCCTTTGTTCTCAATCTTCTCACAAGTTTCAACAATATTATCAATCTGAACTGCTTTATAGTACTCGTTAAGTTCTCCCACACTAAAGTCACTAACATCACACTCAATTTTCTTTAACGCTGTTCCATCCCACCAGTAATCAGGAACATTATTTCCTTTTATAAGTATTAATTGTCCTTTTACGAGATTTCCTTTATTCACATCGATCCAAGTTTGCATCTCTGAAGCTGAATCAAACACTAAATTTCTTGTGCCTGTCTGTCTGAGCTGTCTCTGATAAATATCTGATGTTTGCATTTTCAATGATATTAAAAAACTAAAATTAATCGTTTTAACTGTTTTTAAAGATAATGTTAAAAACACTTGTGAAAGTCCCTCCAAAAAGATACATAAAACAAATGAAGGTGGAATTAACAGATTCAGACACTCAAACCACTAATCAAAACACTCAGAGTAATAATGTGGAAAATATTAATGAAAGAAATCTTTTTTATTCCAATGAAAATAGTATGCCTATTCCAATTTCTGTATCAGCGAATTTAACCAAATCAACACATACTTCAACTCCATCGATGTCTAGTACAATTAACGTAAATGTGGCTGCAGGAAACACTGATTCAACAAAGGAGGCAGCTTCAAGAAGAAACAGTCAGCAAGAGCGAGAACAATCAATTCCTGAACGGATCTCTGATCCTCGAGGGGACTTTGTCCCCGAAGCACTTCCTTCACTTCCAGAATCGTTCGATAATTTCACAGCTTATCCTTCTGTTCCATTTGAACCATCAGCGCCCTCTTCATCAACACATCCTTATCCATTGTATTCGTTGCGAGAATCAATAACTATTAATCCTGATGACGAAAACAGATTTAAAGATAAATATATCGAGTTACTCATTAATGTGATCAATTCTCCAAAAAAAGTGCTCAAGAGTTGCATTGAACCCAGTAAGATGATTATTCTTCCTGCTGATGAATTAACAATATTGATTGCATTATTGTAAGGAGTCAACGATGTTGAAATCATTATTGAAGAACAAGCAGTATCGTGTTTAGGAAAAGTGAAGTTCATCAAAGATATCTCTCGAATATTAGTCGGTGGATTAGATCTTCAAATAAAATATTATCACATTTACAACAGACTGTTAGGTTATCATGTCTCTCTTGTTCACACATTCTTGAATAACTCGAAAGAAAAATAAATGTTATATATATTTTTGAAAGAAAAATCCTTCGCCTGAATTTCAGGCAACGATTATTAAAGTCATTTTTTGAAGATGCAGAACTTTCCGTATCATCATTTTTTGACATAAGTTGAATAAATCATTAGTTGAATGCAAAAATGATATCAAATCAACTGTTTTCATAGTCAAAAATGATACGACACAAGTGACTAAGTTTTTCATGTGCCGATGTGTGTCATGCCGTTTTTGCATATGAGATGTCCTGATTTCAGTCTCAATATTGATCAATCTTATGTCTAAAACTGCAAAAGACCGGCACAATCAGCACTGCACAAGTGAGCGATTCAAGATTCTTTAAAAACAGGTTTGCAGGTCTGCGTATGTTACGTTACATAAATAATTGATTGATGAACTAATGTCAATGCACAGGGTGCACAGGGTGCACAGGGTTATTTCACTTCTTGTAAAATCAGTGGCCATACGGACATATGTGACATTATTGTTTGAAAAATATATCCAACATATAAGCTAAATACCCCTGAAGCAATAGAGATTCTTCAAATCGATAGTGCATCTACAATTTCATCTCCTGCAGTTATTGTTTGATGATACAAAGACTTACATTCATCTTTCAATATATAATACCATGATCGTACTCCATTTTTTGTTTTTTGTTTATGAACGCATTTATCTTTGATCTGCAGTTGAAAATTTTTATCTTTCATCTCACAAGGTTTATTTGCAAGAGCATCTGTACATTTCATACCTTCGCATAGGTCATCATAATAATCACAAATCCAGTTTTCAAAAGGGTTTTTGCTTGCCTCGATTATATCTTGTTTTGCTTCTGTTATTGGAATTAATCTAACGTTGAACTTTGAGAGATCTCTTTTCATGAAATACGTTAACAGATTATCATAGAATTCCGTTGTAAATGAATCACATAATTGTTCAAAGAATGAAAAGTTATTTTTGTATTTTCCATTACATGCAAGCACAACGTATCTACGATCTCCTATTTCTATTTTTAAAGGAAAAGAATTATTAGTTACGAATATAAAGTTAGCAACATTTTCAAAATTTCTTCTTGGTTGATTCTTTTCGTTTATTCTTATTACTATATCTGTAATGACTGATTTTAATGCATTGAAGTTTGCTAGTCTATCTTCTCCACAGTTCTTGAGTTCGTTTAATATTATTAACATTTTGCTTTCTACAACAGAATTAAAGTTACCTGTCAATTCTCCTATTTCTGTAACATTTCTGCTCGAATATCCAGCAAACAATTCAGATATTACATCTGTAAATCTATTCTAACCAATCCCTTGAAGTCCTTTCAATACCAAGGCAGTTTCATTTTTGATTCCAGGATGTTGAACAATATTAGCAATCCAGTTAATAACATATTCATATAGTTCATCATTTGAATCTGCAATTACCTCTCGAACAAAGTCAAGAAACATTGATATTATTTTCATGGCGACTTGTTCAAGAATTCGATACTTAAACCCTTGAAACATAGAATACATGTTTGGAATATCTAAAGCATTAAACATAACACCTTGTAATGTTAATTTGGATAAACCTGTGAGTAGAATGTCATATGCAGTTATTGTTTTCGATTCAGTCTTCCACGATTGTATCATCTTTAGATTTTTCTTCATATTTGTATCTGTGACGAAAGCAATACACCAGCATTTGTCAAATATATTATACTCTTTTTGTATATACATTGATCCAGTTTCAATAAATCGAAAAACTCTTGAAAGATCAGTAAATACTTCACTATTGTTTTTATACTGGCCACTTTCTGATTTGTTTCTTATATCTGTTTGTGAAAATGAATCATATAAATCAATTGGTTCGATACACTTTTCATATTCAACTGCTTCTTTTTCTTTTGAACTTTTCAAAAGTTTCATTTTCTTTATCTCAGGAACAACAGTGTTTTGATAATATTCTGGACACCAGATCTTAACAATCTTTTGTAAGACATAAGGTGTTGATTTCTTATTCAAACAGTTCTCTCGTGTTTTATCCCAATTCAGATCAGCATTGGCTGTTAAAGTATTATTGCTTTTTATCTCTTGATAATACGCTTCGATGTCTTCTTCTTGTACTGATTCGATATTAATGAGACTGTTAATGGCGCAAAACAATGGGAATAACGATAATTCTTTATCGATACTGAAATGACAATAATTATGAATTGTAACATTTGTGATTCCACAAACAAGCACTTCAGCAAACTCTTTCGGCATCGAGCAGAGTCCATCAGCTGTTAGATGTATGTTCGTATCATCATTAAATGAATCATATCGAATATCAATACCAAATATGTTTAGTATATCTTCCAATGATGAAAGATTCGATTTGTCAAGATAGTTATTCAAGTCAACATAATTTTTAACTATTTTTGAATCTCCTTTGACTCTTTCACGTATTCTGGTCTCAGCCTGTTCAATGAATAGATTGATTGCAGAATCATTATATCGACCAGTTATATCACACTCTTCTTTTGCTTTCTTTTTCAGTTTCTCAGGAATATGTATTGTTGCATCCTTGCTCTCTTCTTCAGTGAACTTTATTATTTTTGTTTCGGCTTGAACAAGACATCGTCGATTTCCATTCACACAAGTAAACACATCTATCTCATAGTCGGAACACTTGTAGACTTTTGTTTGTGAATCAGTCTTTAATGGATATTCATCTCGGTCACAATAGATATGTAATCCACCATTTCCTGTCTGAACTAATCCAACATTTTCTGGTAATCTTAAGAGAATTGATTGTCTGATTTTTTCTTTTCTTTCTTCGTCGACTGCTTTGTTTATATCGATATCAACTACAGCTGGATTATCAATTTTGCTGATATCAATATATTGTCCTGTTTTTTGTCCTGTTTCATAAATCGTTTCATCTGTATCCTTGTTCTTAAATTCTCGAGACACTTTCTTGTAATTGTATCATGGTTTTATACATCCATTTATTCGTTCACCAATAGTTTTCTTTTTCATCATTTCTTTTCGTATTCTCTGTTTTTGTTCTTCCTGTACAAACATCTTTTCTATTATTGGATCTTCGTCAACCATTAATGCTGGATTCTTTTTAAAAGATCAGAATTTATGACCATCGTGTTTTCCATTTGTCTTTTTAGTGGAAGCAAAAAAATCCATTTTTTTTAAAACAAAACTTATTTTTGATTTTAGTTTTCAAATGCATTTTTTCATATATATGACCAATATGTCCGTATGGCCACTGATTTTTTAAGAAGTGAAATAACACTGTGCACCCTGTGCACCCTGTGCATTGACATTAATTCATCACACAATTATTTATGTAACGTAACCGCAGCAGACGAGCAGACATGTTTTTTCTATTAATTAAAATGACCCGGTGAACTGACATTCTTTTTCGATATTTCTTTTGTGAATCGTTAATGTTTCTTTAACATAAATGAAAAAAATATTATTAATATTGTCATAAATAATGAAAACAGTTTTGATATATTTTTGATTTAATACTCCAACATGTATTTCATTACGAACTTGACATTAGACATATCCAAAGGAGTTTCATCAAAATTTTTGAACCAAACTCTGAAGTTATCTTGTTGAAAAAACTGCTGATATTTATCTCTCTCTTGAAATTCATTACAATACCTAACAAGTGAATCATTATCTTTATCTTCATGAATGAAATCCCCATGTAATGAAATGTGTTTAGGCTCTTCAAGTGCAATAGTATTTATTAAATTTGAAGATTCAGTGTTGTTTAATTCAATTTTTCGAATTAGTTTACACCATATTACATGAAAATATCTTTTGCGTTTTGAATTTATAAACGCTTTTGGAAGAATAGTGATTAAAGTTGATGTTGTGTGATATCTTTTAACAGGCACACAGTTCTCATAATTTATATCTATGTTCGATGAAATATCACACAGGGTCAAGGTCTGCAGAGCAGCCTTCGCTGGATGCACTTCATGTGCAGTCATTTTCTGAAAATTAAAATCCCAAAGCATTTCAAAAATGAAATTAAACATTCATCGATTCAGGTGTTGGAAGTCTTGGAGGATCTTCATTTTTTATTGCTGCTGTTAATAATAAACACTGGAATGTTTGGACAATTGTTGATATTATTAATGTTGTGCAAAGGACAATTTCAAATAACATTTATGTATTTGTAATGATTGACTATTTCATTATTGATAAAAATTAAAAATATATATATAATTGGTTGGTTTATTCTTCTAATTCTCCAGCTGGAGTATATCCTAACTCACTTAATACATCTTCTGTAGTATGATCTTTAACATATTGAACATTTAATCCATCTTTGAGACTAAAAATCCAAAATGATTGTTGAACCATGTTGAATAGAGGAGCAGGGGGATGTCTTGCATTTTGAGTGAGATCATCTCTAACGTTGTAATAAGTATCTGTTTCTCCACTGTAAATGGGAGTTCCTCTGAGTTCAACAGAAACAGGAGTATTTCCAGTGTGAATTCCATAAAAACAGATTCCAGTTCCACAACTTCTCTCACACTGTGTTGTGAACATGAATGATGTTTCATCAGTAGTTGGAAAGAAGACTTCAGAAGCATTATTTTTGACACTTGTGAGACTCTCTTCATACTCCTCAGTGGCTGGGAATAAAGAATCAAGATCTGAAGCATTAAGCATCATCTGGAAAAACATTGCATCTGTAGTATTTAAAGGCTTTTCAGGGAATCGTCTATCACCGATGTAGAGTTGGAGCTCTTTATATTGAGGGTTATCAAATGTTGTCCAATGACGAGTATCTTTTTGGAATAGAGAAACTGTTGACATAACATGATTAAAGCATAAGTTGTCATGGCACTGTTGAAATCCTGAAGGAGTAGGAGCACTTCCTAATCTTTTTGTCTCAATTCTTTGTGAAGGAACTACAAATGGATGAGAAGAGAAGTATTCAACAAGATTAGTTTAGCACTGAGAAGACACATTTTATCCCGCAATAGAGATCTTACAGTCTTTCGTCTGGCAAAATGTGACTGTGGGAGTAAACTCAGGAATAATAGTTTCATAATTGAATCCATCAACAGTTCCTTCAGCAGTTAAGTCATAATTAAATACAAACTGACGTGAAGGACAGTTTATTTGTGTGAACTTCTTTGCATACTCAAAACATGAATCAGGAGTAGTAAGGATCATCTTCATTACGCTATCGTAGTTTTGTCCTTGTGAAGATTTGAAGAAGTTTCTTCGTTTTCCTACAGTTTTGATCATGGACATTTTTGGAGATACTCGACAGTTAACAAGTGCTTCAGGTTTTATGGTGTATTTGAGTTTCAAATTTCCGAATAAACGATTTGGATAATCAATAAATCCTGAAAACAGAAGAATATCATCAAGAGGAATAGATATTGGAATATCAATATCAAGATAAGATCCTGCTTTAATTAGTGTTATCGGAACGTAGACTCCACAAGCAGAATTATCATATTTGTGCACATTATCATATAAAGAGTGTATATGTTTTCGATTATCTTTCTCAGTTTTTGGCTTGATTGTGTTATATATAAATGATTCAATAGTTGCATTGGGCTGACGAGTAGAATCAATAATCTTATCTTCTCCATGAACAACACAATAATCTGAGATAATATTTGATCCTGATCTCAGTCCGATGAACATAAATTGAGACTCAAGCAGTTTCTTTCCTGCTTGTGAGATCTCATTATCGCGTGTAACAAGATCATGAGAGAAATTAATTCTTGCAGTAATGACTGTAGTAATAAATGAATCGTGAATTTGTGTGACATCCACATTTGCGTTAGTCATCGATATGTTTATTTCATGAGTGTAATCCAAAGGAAGTTTTTCATCAGGAATAGCTTCAGAAATAGAATAATAGTGTCTTCCATCGTTGATTGCAGTCATTTTTGAATAAGTTTTTAATGCAGCCTCAATATTTCCGACAGGCTGTAACCCAAGTGATTTTGTAACATGCAGATTTGACATTTCGTATTTAATAGAAGATAAAAACTTGAAGAATATAATATTTTATCGCTATCAAAATATGTCAGCTGGAATTTGGAACAAAATGAAAAACTTTTTCTCGAATACATTTAATACTGTGAAGAATGGAATTAAATGGGTGAACGATAAGGTAGTGAAGCCTCTTATTCGACCGGTATTGAATACTGTATCACCATTCCTTCCTGGTCCTGGAAAACTAATTAATAACGTTGTCAACACAGTGAGTGATTTTGCTGATAATGCTCTTGGAAACAGAAGCAGAAACATCTCTTACGATCTGCAATATTCCAACAATTCAGGAACATTAAACAGATCAGGAGGAATGAATCGAGCAACATCGAGTACATCAGATATTCTAAAGCAAGGATTGCTTAACAGAAGAGTTCAACTTTAAAAATAAAATTATTAATGGAATCCACAAAAATATTTTTCACTTGATGTTATTATTTATTTTTGTATTTATAATTTGTTTAGAATTGTTCTTCTTCGATATCCATCTTGTCAGAAATCGCTGAAGATAAAGAAGACGAAGAAGCTGATGATGATGAACTTGAGCCTTGATTAGATTTGATAAATATTTCAATTAAAGGATTCTGAAGATCCGGATTTGTATTAATTAATGGGACGAAATTTGTCAAAGGATTTTGAGAAGTGAATATCATTTTTGCAACTTGAATCGTTGTTGGAGCATATCTTTTTATGAGAACATCGAAATCGTTATCAGTTAATCGAGAGTAGAATGCTTTCCAATACTTTCTGTGCTTTGATATCACATTTCCTTTATCGATAAACATATTGTAAATACCGATGTTTGGATTGATAGCCATCATCATATCATGAATCAAACACTGTCTGTATATTACAGAATTTATTTTTGTTAGATGCTGACTGTAGGTGAATTTCTTATTTTCACATAATTTTCTCACCTCATCACTTGTGTCGAAACTTTATTGAAACCTCTCAAGGATCTGTGAAACTACTCTCTTTTTGAAATCAATATCCATTCTGTCAACTTGTCCTTTATGAAGATTCTTCAAATAATCAACATATTTGTTCTCACGTCTGTCATTCAAGTTTGGAAATTTATCAATATAATTACACATTAGTTTTCTTCTCTTGCGCTCATCTCCTGTTGTATATCCATCAACTGCATATATATCGTTATTTGGAGTTTTCCAAATGATCTAATCGGGAGTATCAGGGTTGTTATCATGATCTATTGAATCGAAACTCCAATCTTTTCCTTCTTTCCAAAGTTTATTTCGTTTCAGATAGTTTTTCCCTGACTGTTCACTCATTAAACCTTTAATATATCGTATTTCCTGTTGTTGATCAAGTATAATATGTTTCAATTCATCCATTCCAAGTTTTGCTTTTGGGCCACCTGCATGTGCCTTTTTTCTATTGGTGGTATCTGATGAAAATAGTGAAATTCCTTTTTTTGGTAACTCAAGCAGATTTAGACTGTTAAACATCAATAGTTCTTTTATACAAGATAAAAATGTTTTAATCAGATTAAAATACTAAATAATTATCATTATGAAAAGTGGACAGATTCTTCCTGCGTTCCTCGTAGGAAGCAGCGAGAGATCGCAGCTTCTTAAAGAAATCAACTCGAGATCCTTAGAGACAATCGTGAATAGAAGAAACAGAGAGGCAGAATTAGATATCACGTATGAGATTCAATCAGATATACATCCAGATCTGTTTTTCATACGTATTTCTGTTAATTTGCTTGTAGGAGGAAGAGGAAGTGGAAAAACATATAGTGTTTTGAAAGAACTAGCTAAAGTGAGTGCATTAGATGAATTATATCAAGAATATGATGTCACTCCTGAGTTGCATTTTGGAGGCTATTCATTATTTGTGTATGTGTCTGACAAGAGTTGTGATCAAACATTTGAGAGGATGAAGAAATTTATTGAATTTCCAATAGTGCAAGTGAGATATAATGAAGCTTTAAAAACACTAACTGATATCAGTAATGCCAAAGAACTATATCGTGACATACGCAATAGAAAACAACAGGATGAATCAGTTGTGAATGCTGTATTGGAGACACTGCATATAGAAGACTTTTCTCAACCTGTTCATCACACAGCAGTTTTATTTGATGACTGCATGGAGATGTTCAAAAAGAAAGATGGATTATTTGGATTACTGTTTGAGAATAGACAGCCTATGATCACATTCTTCTTATGCTAACAAGATCCAAAAGGAATATGCTCAGAAGTGAAAGCTAATTTGGACACTCTGTGGATATTTGAAGGATTCTCCAAATTGAAGTTCAATTATGTATATTATCAGTTGCAGACTAATCAAGATCGTGATACTCTATGGGAAGGCTACAAAAATTTAAGCAGAAGAGACATCATGCACTTCTCATATGATGATGACGGGACAAAAATAAAGACCATTATTAATGCTAAAAAGGATGACCCCCGACAGGGATCAGAACTAAGCGATAAGAACAGAAGAACAGCTATCAACGTGAGATATGTTAGAAATATTTAAAGAATTCTATTATTTTTCAAAGTTTCTACAACGATTTCCATTTGTTTTGACAAAATATAGATTGCATCAATAATTTCAGAATCGTTCGATAAATTTTTCGACAAGATATTATTTGAAGATTTCTTTAGTGATATCTTGTTATTGAGTTTAGTGATTCTATATCCTTCTATGTGATATTGCTTATTGAGTTTACATGTTGATAGCTTATTCATCTCTTCTTCATTATCTGTTAGATATTCTTTAAACTCCTGAACTGTTTCAAATGTTTTAATATCAGGTGAAAAAGGTTCAATTATTGTTATATCTGGTAATTCTTTTTTAACAATTTTGGCTGTTTTTGACATCTTTTAAAAGAAGATAAAAATAAAAATCACTTACGTTTTATTCACTTATGATATTCATTACTGTTTTATATCTTTACTTTCATCAGTGCTATCTGGTATGTTCTTTTTAAAATCTTTTTCAGCACGAAGTGCCGGGAACAGCAAACTGTTTTCACAATATTTTCTATAAGCCTCTTCAATAGAAATATATTTAGCATTATTGAGAATTGTTTGGACCTCTTTTAAAGTGTCTTCACTTTCGAACATGTTTTTTGAAAGCATTTTTATGACAGTTAGTTGAATTGAATGTGAATGCTTTTTAAAGAACTCATTTTGTAATTTGTATCTTTCTTGACTTTTTCTTATTTGCTGCAGTTGTTTTGCTTTTGCTTCTTCTTCTGATTCATATAACTTTTTTCTTCCCATTGAATTTTAAATTGAATAAAAAAATATTTGAATTATTTTTTTATCATATTATTTTTTCTTTATGTTGAAATTTATTTTTTCTTTTTTGAGAACTGCTATTTGATCATCAAGCTCTTTTGCTCTTTCACGTCTCAATTTGAAAGTGTTTGCAGCTTCAATAATAGAATAAAGTTTCTGTTTTCTCAATTCTTTTCGTTCGTCATGTGTTTTAGAGAGTTGAACATCGTCATATATATTTTCGTCTATTGCATTTAAAAACTCTTGTTCTTGAATCTGTTGTTTTCCATAATCTTTCAACAGTTTCTTATTTTTTTGATAAGATCCTCTTCCAAAAGCAGGAATAACGTCAAGTCGAAATAATGTTTTCGCAAGTATTTCTGATGGCTTCAATTTCTTATTCTTAAAATTTTGTTTGCTCATTATTCCTAATTTTATAGAAATTTAAAAAATTTCGATTTTAAAAAATCTCTGTCATTTTCCCCCCACATAAATAGATCCTGTTTAATTTTAAAAATAAATATGAAAAAGGGTCCAATTTAATTTTTTAGAAGAACTGAAAGTTTTGGAAATTTTCAATATTTGGGATTTTGTTTTGTAATTGATTTGATTTCAATAATTATTATTATTGATTGATTAATTTTAATTATCGATATCGATTAATTATTTATTGTTTAATTTTGATTGTCATTAAGCACTTTTCATTAAGCACTTTTCATTAAGCACTTTTCATTAAGCACTTTTCATTAAGCACTTTTCATTAAGCACTTTTCATTAATCACTTATCATTTATTATTGTGAATTAGATTTTGAATTTGAGTTCTAAATTCACTGCGAATTTGACTGCAGCGCAGCTATGAGTAACTCTGTCTCATATATCGCAAAGAGGCATGATTTATTTGATTTGACAAATGTTTGAAAATTTGTCGCCTCTAACGGGTATTGAACCTTTGACCTTAATTATGAAAGGCCATGGTATAACCCTTAAGTTATGAAAGCTTAATAGAACTTAAACGAATTTAGCGGGTCAATTCGAATTGTTTTAGTCAAAACGTTTTTTGTCTATTTTAATGGTTTTGACTCAATCAATTCGGTTTTCTCTCAATCTAATTTGTGATCTAAAATACAAAAATTATATATCAATTTTGATCAAAATTCTTTGAAGTTTTTTGTGTTTTCTGTTACAGAGCAGTTCATTTTTATTAATTTTTTGATATGTTTTTTATTTCATTGTTGCTTTTGTGTTTGAATGATATTTATTGATGATCACGAACAAAATGTCGATAAATTTGGTGATTGATATTTTGGTTTTTTCCATTGAAATACCACATTTTTTACTTATTCGCATTCATTGTAAGAGCCGTTGGTTTTGAAATAGTTGAGAAACTCACTGATTTAAGTTAATTTTTGTTTTTGATGGATATTTTCCTCAGAACAATAAAGTTTGTTCATTTTTTTATGAGCAATGTGTGAAATTTAACGATTTTTATCATTTTTGTGTAATTATTTGAATAGATGTGTTTTCAATGAATAATTTTGTTGTTTAAGTCATTTGAATCTGTGTTTTGCTTTTCTTTTTAATTTAATTTATTATAACATTGGTCTATTTTGATCATTATATTTGAACACTTCAAATCAATAAATAATAATCAAAAGAATGATATACACTTTTATTTTTTGAATTCATTCTATTTTGACAGATAGAAAATTGAACAAAGGATTTTTAAAAGTGTGAAAACTTTAAAACTCCATTTTTTTCTAGAAGAAACATGAACATAATAATTTTTATGAAATAAACTTCATTTATAAATTCAAAATTGAAAATTTTTAAACTATCATTTTTTTAATTTCATGGTGATCATGCACCCAGAATTGAATCAATTGGTCTTGACTCAATCAAAACGGTTTTAAGTCTCACTTTTTGGTTTTATATTTCACTTATTGGTATTAGTCAAATCGAATACCGCATTACTGAGTCATTTCGTTTTAGTTCTAATATAAATATGAGTTTTTCAAATTTGCTTTAATTTAAAAAAGAAAAAACATGAACTGACATTTTTATTATGAATTAAAAAAATGAACTGAAATAATTTAAAACAGTAAATATTTTGGATCACACTAAAGTATGTGAAAAAACACATCATTTTTCAAATATTAATACTTAATTTAAGTTGAAATTTATGAATTTTCTTGTTTGATGTTATTTGGAGCCGTAATGTGAGTAATTTGGGCCACATTTTTAAATGTGGGTTTAATTACTCGCATTATATACTACTTGAAGATCTATTTTTAATAGTTGAAAAAGAACAATTTGTGTAAACACTTTCACAAAAATATGATAGTAACATAAGATACTCGTCTCAAAGTCAATTGTATGTATAAAAATTTGTTTATAAAAGAATTAAAAAACTTTGAAATTTGTGAAGTTGTTCTATTACTCTGACCTATTTTTTTTCTTCGACCCTTTTTAGGAGCTGGATACGGCTTAATACATAATCATAGCCAGCAAAAAATAACTAGAAACGTTTATTTTAATATATGTTACTTATGCAGAAAAAATTTTTAACGAAATTTATTTTTCTAAGAGTTCTCTGTATATTTTATTTTATTTTTTGATCATCAAATTGATGATCTTTCCATGAATATAGCATTCTGCAAATTTTAAGCTACAGCATAATTAAACATCTTATCCTTTTTATTGTTTTTATAACTTCTCACATTTCACAAGTTTCTTTTTCACTTGTTTTCCCATTTCATCGACTTTTAGAAAAAATACAATTTTTGATTGTATTAAAAACAATTTTTAAATTTAATAAGTTGTAACTCATTTTAAATACAAAATATTGAGATATGTTTTAATTATCTTTTCCTGAATAATTGAAATTGGCTAAAAATCATAACGATTGAAGTTGATATTTTTCGTATGTCTTATGAAAATCAATTTTGATAAACTTTTTTGTATAACTACATAAACAACATTTAGACATATATAAAAGATAACCTTGAAATTTTTATAAAAATTCATCATTCTTTAGAAAAATTGGGACAAAATATTTTAATTTATGAAATTTGTTCTATTCTTCTCTAACAAATATTTTTCTCAAATTTTGAATTTTTCTGTAATTATTTGCATAGTTACGGTTGATTTATAATGAAATGATTGTAGAAAAAGTTTGGAACAAATCTCAGTTTTTTTCATAATTGCAAAAATTTTGCCCCAATTGTATTTTTTCTAAAAGTCGATGAAATGGGAAAACAAGTGAAAAAGAAACTTGTGAAATGTGAGAAGTTATAAAAACAATAAAAAGGATAAGATGTTTAATTATGCTGTAGCTTAAAATTTGCAGAATGCTATATTCATGGAAAGATCATCAATTTGATGATCAAAAAATAAAATAAAATATACAGAGAACTCTTAGAAAAATAAATTTCGTTAAAAATTTTTTCTGCATAAGTAACATATATTAAAATAAACGTTTCTAGTTATTTTTTGCTGGCTATGATTATGTATTAAGCCATAGCCAGCTCCAAAAAAAAAGGTGGGTGTTAAAAAAGGGTCAGAGGAAAAAGTGTAACCCTAATTATTATTTGAATATCAAACAAAGTTAAAGATTAACAAACGAAGAAAATAAAAAAAAAAATTAAAGAAATTCGTGAATTTTGCATTTGATTCTTAATAAGCTTCTATCACATGAGCATCTTCATTTAATTTTCCTCCCTTCGTTTCTCCTCTGATTCTCTATATTTCTTCCTCGTCTCTTATCCATCATCCAGATATCCACACCTGATGCTCCTCTCCTTTTGTTGTGCTGCTCTTATTCCATGCTGACTCTACAAACACCTTTTTCATAAATGATTGTAAATGTAGCAGAAGAGTGTACGTCTCTCGAAAGCTACTCCCTCGCTCCTTCATCATTATCACATCCTTTTCTGCATCCACTTCAGCTAAACTTGAATTCCTCTCAGTCTCTTCCTCTTTGCTCGCTTGCAATTCCCTCGTGGCTATCTGCCCATCCACTCTGGCTGGCTTGGCTGCCCCAGACCAAAGAACAATAATCGGTTTTCCCTCCTCCAATAATACCAACATTGTGCACTCATCCAACTGAGCAGCTCTTGTGTTAATTTGGAAAGGTGATGTACCTTTGACTGCGCTTCTGAGGTTTATGTGTTCACCAGTTATGTGAGCGAAGAGTCTTCCGAGGGCGGAGTTGCAACGGTGTTCCTCAACTGCGAGAAGTCGTTGCTGCACTTGTCCGAATGCATCCTCAACTTCTGCTTTGTCTTGAATAATGTATTCATGGGAAAGGACCTCTTTCTCCGATGCTCCTCCATCTCCTCCCAAATCAACAAGTCCTTCTTTTCCTTCGGCTTTACTCAGCATTCTTTCGCTTGAAACACGCCAATCTGAAAGTTTGACTACTCCTACACAGACCCCAACCCCGATCTCGACTTCAACAAAGTCACCTTCATCACACTCTACCACGCACACCAGATTTTTGTCAATCAAAACACCGGCTCCTCTGAGCATCGTTGCGGCTCCCTGCTTTCCTCCTGTTCCTTCATCTTCACAACAGTCATTCACAATAACCGCCAGAATTGCCTTTCCAACATGGGAGTTGGATATATCTTGTGAAGTCTTGTTTCTGCTCATTTCGCCTTCGCCAACTCGCTGATGTTATGTCTTACAAGCTGCATCCTCATTTGCTATCACATCTTTTCCCATTATTCATCCTCCTTCGCTCACTCTTCCCTCTTCTCCTTCCTCGTCGTATCTCTTGCTGTGTCCTCCTCTCTCATTTCTCCTTCCAACAAGCATCTTCACCTTAACTACAAACTTCTTTGCGCTTGAAGAGGATATCTAAGCCTCTTCCAATCCGATATTCGTGCTCTTCCCAATTCCTGCGTCTTTCTCTCCAACATCAACATCTCTACACAAAATGCTGCTTCAATCGAATTCGCTTTTGATGATGAATCCAATAGTTCAGCACAGCATCTTATCTCAACGTATATCGCAATTGAAAGCTGTATAATTGTTCTTATTTATCTTTTTGGAATAAAAATAACAGAAAGTCACTTCAGCTTGATGCGCTCCGTCTTAACTACCATCTTGATTGGAAACCTTATCAGCAACATATACGACTGAAACAGCAGCATGGCTCCAGTGTATCTCAAACTGCACCATTCTCCAGAATGGAACTTCTACATCCTTTTGGAGCGCAGTCGCGTTTATCCATTGATCTCTTGCTGCCTTCGAGGTGTGCTTAATAAATGGATTTGCTCTGCAGCTGCCACAAGGATCCATTGAGCATTGCATCTGATTCATAAGAAAGTGTCTGCAAATGGAGTGCCTTTCTGATTCATTACAAAAGAAGAACAGCCGAACATAGTCTCCGCAGAAACACGTGCTTGTATCAACTGCGGTAAGTTCACGAATAGTCCCGTCTTCCCTAATAATTAATCCGCCTGCAAAAACATCACTTCATTCTCGCTGTTCTCTCATTATTGCCTTTCCCTGGAGAGGTGATGGCATGCTCTCATGGACCTCCTTTTTGCTTCTCAACCACGAATGTTCTCTCAACTGTATCATATCTCAGCGCACTTCCACATTCTTCGTATCTGCGCTCCATAACGCTCATGAAAAAGAAGCAACGGATAGAATGATTCAGATATTCAACGTATTCCTTCCTGCCACATTGTTTCCTGTTCTGGTTCATCATCTTCTTCTCCTCCAACTTCTCCCCATTTCTATTTAACTTCCTCATTTTTTTAAATCTCAGCAATTTTCACTTACCATTTTCCATTCATCATATCCTGTCTAAACGAATTCTTCTATCTCTTTATCTTTATTCTCTTCATTGACTTTTCAATCTTCTTCTCATTTTCAACTGTTTTTTTTTCTTCAGAAATACCCTTCTTCTTTCTTTCAGTAATCATCCCATATAAAGATGAGAAAAAAAAAGAAGCAATCCAATCATATGAAGAAAGAGATGATGATGAAAAAGTGGTGTTATATGATGTTTATGCGCACAAAGAAGATGAAATAGAAGAAAAAGAAGAAGAAGAAGAAGAAGAAGAAGATTGGTGGAAGTCAAAGGAGGTTTTGTAATGAAAGTGATCGAAGTTGCATTTGAGCATTTTCATCTGCTGCTTCTTTCTCCCCATCCGAAGAAGAGGTAGCAAAAGAGCAAGATATTTGGACATAGCAACATTCAGTTGCCTCACAATCAACTGGCCGTGATGACGATTAGAAGGAAGACGATATAAAAGAAAGCAAAAATATTTGCTGCTCCGTTCTTTCAGCAGCCGCTCCTTCAAATTGTTCAGATTTGGACGAATTAATTTGGTCATCCAATGGTCCTTCTAAAGATTCTGAGGTTTTCTTGTTTGCGTATCCTTCTCAGCATCTTCTTCCTTCTCTTTCACTTTCACTCTCTTCTTCTTCGTTTCTTTTTCTGACTTTTTCAAGTTCTTTGTTATTTTCTTTTCTAAATTCCTTTTATAACATCCTTTCATCTGCTTTGATGGCAATTCACCTCAATCTCCCTCATTTCCTCGACCTCCTTCATCTTCCAAAACATCATTTCACCTCTTCATTTTCTCCTCTTTCTGTCCCTTTCGATCTGAGCACTCAACAAAACGAATCAGAATTCTTTTGATTAAAAAAAATAAATTTCATCTTTCCCTTTTGCCTCTGGCTCAGCAGAACTCTTCATCTGATGGCCAGCCCTTCTTCTGTGTGGATGAAGACACGCAGAATGGGAAGAAAGCAAACCAAGTGGAAAAGCAGAGGAAGGAGTAGGAGAAGAAGAATGAGTATGTTGCTGTTAATTCTGTGCCTGTGAATGAATAAGGAGTTGCAGTTGAGAAAAGCAGAAGAGGGAAAATGAGTTTCTCAAAGCTGAGTAAAATCGAAGTTGGAAATTTGCACAAAGTTGCCTTTTTTGTCACTTTATGCATTAATCTAACGAAAATATCTCCGTTACAGTCATTTGTTTCCCTCTTTCATTCGTCTCGCTTTATCTTCTTTTAAGCTGTTTTTCTTTCTGTTCTCTAAAAGAAATGAAATATTTTCCTTTTATTTTCTGCAGTTGCACCTATTTTCAGCTTGCAATAACTGTGTAGGCGGAAGAGCGAACGAATAATAAACAGCACTAGCAGATGCCAATAAAACTTGCGGTTGATAATAACTTCTGAAAATTTTATAGAAAATTGAACTGCCGTTTCAAAAATGCTGTTGTTGACGTAATAGATGCTTCTGCTTCTGCTTCTGCTTCTGCTGTTTCGATCGTGTTGGGAGTGATTTTTCTTGCTTGTCCGTTTTGTGTTCTCGTTATCATCTAAATCATCATATATGGCGTTTCTTTCTTCTTCAATTTAATCATACTTCATTTTCTCATCTTCTTCATTCATTTCTCCAACTCTTTCTATTTCTCTCATTCACTCGGAGTATTTTCTTGATCCTTCATCTTCATCTGCAAATTCAGCTGTTATGCATGCGATCGATTGAGCTGTGAAGCCGAAGAACTGAACTTAAAACAACATTTTGCATCAAATTCAGTCGAAATTTACCATTTGAGAAGGATAATGCATTTGAGATGATGATTCAACGGCTGGGGATGATGAAAAAAAACTGAAGAAAAAAGAAGAAGAGAAAGAGGAAGAAGAAAAAGAAAAAGAGGAGGAGGAAGAAGAAGAAAATAAAGATGGAGATGAAGAAGATGGAGATGAAGAAGAAAATAAAGAAGAAGAAGAAGAAGCTCTTCCTAAAATATTCACATTCTGATAGACTCATCAATTAAGGCTACTGAATGAAGAGAAAAGTCACGTGCAGTCCTTTGTGGTGAAATACGTGCTTGGCGAACAAGCTGTGGAGGGAATTTGACAGGATGAAGAAGATGATGATGATGAAAAGGGAAAAGAATAAGAAGAAGAAGAAAATGATGATGATGTTTATGATGTCAATGATTATGATGATGATTTCTTGTATTTCTATCACTATTTTCGTGATTCCCTCTGTTAGCGTTCATCCTGCTTCGCCTTTTTTTCAATTTCTTGTTCCCATACATCGCATCAAGCCTGTCCTCGATTGCTTTTTTGATCACATGCTCTCTGAAGAAGTTCGATTCGCTCCAATCAAATTCTTCTTTTTGCAGCTTGCTTAATTCATCCTTCTCATCTTTTTGTATCTTCTGTTTTGCCATTTCTTCGTATCTTTGCTTTCTGTGTTCTGAATCACTCTTTTCTTCTTCACACTCTTGTATTAATCTCTTCTTCCTTTATCTTCCTCCTCTTCCTCTCCCTCTTCTTTTCTCTTTCTCGCTCTTCTCATCTGCTTTCCTGCCATTTCTCCTCACTGCTGCTTGTTCTGAAAGATGCCATGCTTTCCCACTGCCACATTGCCCTCAAACACGCAAACAACCGCTCCGCTCACGAAACATTCAGTGGAAAAACGACAAGTCGAATCGAAGCTCACCTCCAGTTCAGTCTTCATCCCACTCAAAGCATCAGATGGAGCGTTTGCTCCAGTGATAGTGTTTGCTTTTGTAGAGGAGGAAGAGGAAGAGGAAGATAAAGAGGAAGAGGAAGGAGAAGATCTGTGATATGGCTTTGTCTTATTTGAAGAAAAAGGAGAAGTGAAATTATGAGGTTTTTGAAGATCGAAAATTTTGAAGATTAATGCAAATTATAATCAATGGAGAAATTCAATGAAATGATAATTCTTTTTTTCTTCTTCCATTTTTTTTGTTCTTCTTGTCACACTGTTCACCAAATTCATCATTAATTCTTCTTAATCTTCTTTCTATCGTTAATGCAAATAAGAAACATGTGATAATTTCGTTTTTTCTCTTTTTGATTTCATCTCTTAAGCTTTCATTTCCCCTTCTTTCACAAAAAATCATCTTTCCTCAAAGATAATTCTTCGCCAAAGCCCGATTCTATGCATCTTCGAAACATCTCGCATTTCATCTGTCTGTTATTTTCTTCCCCACTTTTCTTTTTCTTCTTCAAAGCCAGCTAATCCCTCGCTGTTTCAACATCCTGAATGAAAAAATTAATAATTACTTCAAAAAAATAACAACAACAAACCTTCCAAAAATTTTTTATATGCAATTTTCTGTTTTATATTCTATTGGCAACTGTTTCCCTCCAATAAAAATTCTTTATTCCTTCCATTTTCAAGTGTTTCATCATCTGATTCACCATCCATCCTTTCCATCAGTTGTTTCTCCATCAAGTGCATCTATTTCCCTCCCTTCTGAAAAATGTGAGATTTATGTATTTTGCTCAAATTCCATCTTTCTCATTGAAAAATATCCTGTTTTTTGTCTGAAAATATCATCTCCAATTTCCATCTCAATCCCTTCATCCTGGGCACTTTCCATATGAATTCGCTCTCCCAACTCCATAGCCACCATGCACAACGAGATATAAACATTTCATTCATTTTCATTCTTTTCCACCTCCTGCCCTGAAAACAACACAAAAACAGTCAACAGGCAAATATTCATATAAATAAAACAAATAAATACCAAACTGCCCTTCGATTGTATTTTGCCAAGCACACTCATTTCCACATCCATCATCATTCACAAAACCAATCTCATCATTTCAGCATCAGAATGGTCAAAATGCAGCACGGAATGCATCTCCACTAAATACATCGTGTATCTCACTGGAGGGTCTTTTCAGCCCGTACACATGGTGCTGGATGTCCAGAGGTGTTTTTTTCGGTTTTTGGCATGATCATCTCCTTTAATAATATTCTCAACCACCAAAAGAAATATTTGAGGTTTATCTCATCAACACCTTGCACATGAGGGATATGGGGCAGAGAAGAGATGGAAGAATATTTTTTGTGGCAGGGGGTGGGAGTTGAGTGTTTTTTGGAATGTTTATATTTCGAGAGGGATTTATAAATGAAAGAAATTCTGAGACAAAGGGGTGGGGAAGAGTGGGTGGAAATTTGGAGAAAGTAATGTAGTAAATATGTAGAGAAGTGGCTGAGGAGGGCGAGGAAGATATTTGAGACAAATTGGAGAAATGGATTTTGAAAAGAAAGAAAAGAGGGCAAAAGTGTGCAAGAAGAAGAATATTCTGAAGTGTTCAATTGGAAGAGGGGTATTTTTTTATGAGAGGAGAAGAATGTTTTATGGAAGAGGCTGCGAAAGATGAAGAAAAGGAGGGGATTGATATTTTCTGATGATTTTTGGGGGTCGAATGGAAGAGGTGAATGGAAATGAATGGAAATTGAGGAAAATCAGCACTCTCTATTTTTCAGGGGAAAGGAAAGGAAATCTCAAAAAGAAAGTGAATTGACTTTGAAGAAATACAGCAATATTGATTTCCACAATCTGTTCGTCACACATTTTGTGATTGAGTTTTTCAAACCAATCTGAAGTTTATGCAATAAATTAGTCGTTTTAGCCAATCAACAACATCACACAAAGCGTTCTCATCATCTATCTCAGGAATGTTAATTGAATTATTGCACATTTCTCAATAATTTCTTCTTCTTCCTCATCATTTCCTTCTTTTTCGTCTTCTTCTTCTTCTGATAATCCTCCTTCATTTTGTCAATCATCTTCCTCATTTCTCGATTTACAAACACAAAATTCGCCTTCTCACAATTCACTTGCTCATTCAGCGAAAAGCATGCCTGTTTCGAACCGCATAACCAAAAACACACAAAATCTTCTTCAGTCACATCTTTCGTCTCCTTCTTCAACTTCAACTTCAACTTCGTTCTTCCTCATTCGTTCGCACATTCACACAGCATCTATCTTCATTTCAACAATTGTGATCCTCCTTTTCTTCTTCAACGCCTTCTTTAATGAACGAATTTAAAATATTCCTATCTCCATTTCGTTCAACTTCCATCAAATTCATCAAGAGGCATTTAAATCTGCTCAATTTGGAAACGCAAAACATATATTTATTCTGATATTGAATTTCTACCAGACCTAACACTGAGATGAAATGTGAAATTTTGATCCAGAATAGCCGAACATCAGGCACGCAACCAAAAATAGAGAATGCCTCTGACTTTTTTCATTTGAAAGCTGAAAGAATTCACCGAAAACATAAAGAACAGGACAGGATAGGATATTTGGGGTGAATTGGTTCCAAAATAGTCTTCAGCAGGTTACACAGCCACGAACAAAAAGCGAATTGCAGGAAATGAAACGATGAAGAAGAAAAACAATTTTGAGGAAAAAGCATATTTGAAGAGAAATTATATAAAGCAGTATGGTGAATCAGATACAAGCATGTTGAAATCGGAAAACTGATGAAATTATAATCTGAAGAAAATTACATGAAATTATTGAAGAAATGCTTTTTGAGAGATGAAATAGATGATGTAAAGCAACAAGCTGAATTTGCCTTTGATGAAAAGGAGAAAATAAGATGAAGAAATTTTGAAGAAATGTTATTATCTGAGCGGATGGTTAGGATTTTGAAAAAATAAGTGGTGATATAGACTTCAAATGAAAAGAAGATGAAACCTCAAGAAATTTTCTATGATATGGAAAATATTCAAAATTTGAAGATGAAGGAAATTACAAGGAGATTAGAAAAGCATCATCATTTCCAGTGATTTTTGTGTCAACTGCGCTGAAGGAGAGTGTTTGAGTTGGAACAAATGTTGAGGAAAGGAGGGTGAGAGATGCGTCTTGGAGGAGAGAAATGAAGCTGGTGAGGGCATACTCGATGGTGGCACATGGGGTCTGTTGGGGTCTGCCACAGACATCAGCATCAGTTCCATTGCTGGCAACGATTTTGTTCTGGGCAATGAGGGGGAGCCAGCCATTATACACTGCATTGTCAGCTTGTCCATTATTATACACTCTTTTCGATAGGGTTGTTGAACCACAATTCTCAAATGGTGATTGGGTGATGCTGCTGCCATTAAAGAACACGTCATTTCCTCTTCCATTTGTTGCGGAATTACCATCGAAGAAACAGAATGTGATGAATTTGAACCCGCTCATCCATGAAAAGGTGTTTGTGCAGCAAAGCCCTGCTCCTCAGCGTGTTGAAGATGCACTTGTCAATTTGTTTATAAACTGACAATCATTAACCAAAAATTGACTCGGTTTATTTTGTGGAGGATTATTGAATGTGAGAGAGCCAGCAGAATCTTTTCCAGAATTTGAGAAGCACTTGCATTTGGTGAACAGGAATTGGCCGTTTGATGGAAAAGCACCAATATAAAAATACCAACCAGTTCCACACCAACCAGATATTGAACAATTTTCGACTTTGTTTTCTGAATGGTAATAAGCAGAATTTTGCTGTGGATTTGTTGTATGGACTGCTCCTCCATGCAACGCAGAGCAATTTGTAAAATTGGATGTTGAAATATCAATTTTAAACAAACAATTGCAGCACAACGCTCCTCTATGATCATCAGTTGAACAATTATTGAATGAGCAAGAAGTGATTGTGAGATTTGCAGTTGCACAATAAACATGAAGTGCACCTCCCCAGGCTCTTCCACCAGCTGTGTTTTCCCATTCGCACCATTTGAAGAGATAGCTGTTCTCATCAAAAGAAGCCAACCTTTCTGGTCTCTTTCTATCGGTTTCATTTTCCAACATGATCCACAGCAGCATTTGATTAAGAACGTGTTTGATGGAGGAAAGATGTGTTGAAGGCAGAGAGAGAGGTGGATGGACTGTTGAGAGAGGGGAGGATGGCTCCATCGATGGAGTTGTGGGTGAGGAGGAGGATGGTTGAGTGGATGGAGAGAGATGAGTTGGAGAATTTTGTTTGTCAGATGAACTCAGAGTTGAAAAACCAGAAAAAACAATTTTTACGAACATCTTTTTGTTTGTCTTCATTTATCTTCACATTTCTCAATCTTCAATCAACTTATTCTATTCGTATATTGTCTTCGTCATCTTCTTCTTATGCATCATATCACTTAGTTTCTTCTTCCTCTTCATTTTCGTCTTCTTCATTTTCTTCATCTTTTTTTATCATCTTCATCATCATCGTCAACATCAACATCATCATCATCATCATCATCTTCTTCTTCTTCTTCTTCTTCTTCTTCTTCTTCTTCTTCTTCTTCTTCTTCTTCTTCTTCTTCTTCTTCTTCTTCTTCTTCTTCTTCTTCTTCTTCTTCTTCTTCTTCTTCTTCTTCTTCTTCTTCTTCTTCTTCTTCTTCTGATACTATTTTTACTTCGTATTCTTCATTTTCTCCAATCAATTCAAAAATAAAGATCATTGAATTATTTCACCTTTAGTATTGCACGTTTTTTCTTCATTCAACAATTCCGTAACTTGGTTATAAACAGACACATCAAATTGAAATGTTGGAAACATGCTAGATTGAAAGGAAAAATGTGTGCAAAGGAACCAAATGCGAAAAAAGTAAAGAAAAAGAAAAAGCTGAAGAGTCTATGAAACATTAACTGTTTGGAAGTTTGAAAAGGAGGATGAGGACGGAAGTGTTTATTTCTATTTCTATTCAATTTCATATAAAGCTGTGCCATTTTGTTTTGAGTTCTATCAATTTTCTTTATCTTTGTATTTTAATTTTTATTTTAATTTAACTTTATTTTATTTTCTTTTTTTATTTATTTTTCTTTAAATGAACAGCCTTTGTCAAACGACGTGTTTGTTATCAGCGCAACACTCTTTTCAGCACTCACAATACAACTCACCAACACCATCAGATTGGCACCTAACTCCATCTGCTGGTGGACTGAGAGAAGAAGAGATCAAATGAATTCATCCAATTCTTCCTCAACCTCTTAAATAACTTCTTCCTCTTCTTCTTTTTCTCATTATTATGATTGTGATTATAATTATGATTATTTTCCCCATCTGTTTCTATTCGTTCTTCTTATTGCTTTTCATTTTATATTCTAAAAAAAGAAAGATGAATATGTATAGTCTGGATAATTTCCTTCTTCGCCTCATTAATGTCCGATGGCAATGCAAATGAATATTTAAGAAACTGCTTCTTTTTGTTATTTCAAAGCAAATAAATATGATTTTGCTTCGTGTTTCTTTCTGATCTTATCTTTTCTTTTTTTATAAAACCGAAATATCTTGCTTTGAAGATATATTTCATATTATAAATATATTTTTTGCTAAAAAGAAAAATAATGTGATTCGTTAAACTTCATTTTAATTGCATTTTTGAATTTTAACGCTTTGTTCATTTTTAACAATTTCAAAAGCAATTTTTTGACTTAATTTATAGAGAATCTATCAAACAACTTAAAATTTTGAAGGGATAAAATTAATTTGCAAAGTAAATAAGGCACAGAGCTGCATCAAAGTATTCACTCACCAGCCAAAATGTCGTGATCCAATTTTGCCCATTCCAGAATATTGTCTTTATCTGCTCCAACAAGACATTTCCTCACGACAGCCCCAAGACGAGGATTTTCCATTGCGGCAGCAACTCTTTCTTTGTCCGCCAATTGCTTATTAACTGAAATGCGATTATAAAAAAAAAAGGAAAATTTAACAAATTCGCAAACCACTTTCTTCGTCTTTGTGGCTTCCTGGATATATTTTGACAAATATTTTGGTTTTCAAAGGAAGAGCTTGCCTTAATCGTGAAATAATTGATAACCCAAGTATCATACACATTGAGCAATGAGGAACAGTTGGAGTAAACGTAACTGTAACAGTTTTCTTTTCATAATTACACTCAATCGATTCAGGTGATATAATGTTAAGTTCTTCAAGAGTTTGGGGATATTCTGGATCATTTATGTATTTTAACAAATCTGAATGAAAAAATGCAAATATTCAAATAATTTCTAAATCATTTATTCCAATACAAATGACAAAAAACTGTAAATATCTTCTTGAGATAAATTTTCCTCATTATCATTCTCCATATATAAAGAAAATTAATATATTTGTAAATAAAAGCTAATAAAATAATAAAAAATATTCACAAGTGCTCTGCGTGAATATATTTCTTCACAATAATTTTTAATTAAATTGTTATAATGGTTATGTTCAAAGAATCATTCATATCAAACTTTCACTTAATTTAAAAAAGATTTATGTGTTTTCTAAAATCAGTTTTAACTTATTTTTAAAAAATGTTGAAATAGTAATTATAACATCAGCGATCTGAATCAGCTTCGAATCGTTCCTTTTCTGTTTTATTTATGTCGAAGGTGTTTTTGATCTCTGATGTGCACGTAAATTATGCGGCTAATTGGAAATGGCTTTCTGAGATTTCTGGACACGAAAACGACATTCTGGTGTGCATGTAACTTAGCATTGTAACTTTCCGATTTACTGGGAGTACTATTTTTTAGCTTGTTGCTGGAGATGTTTCACATGATATTTCAGAACTCGCCAGATGTCTTCAAATGCTGGTAGCAAAATTTAAGTTTGATTATTTTCAAAGTTCAAATGTGGATGAATATTTATATTTTGCAGACATGTTTTTTATACTCCGGGAAACCATGACGTATGGGTAATGGACGATGATAAGCAAGATTCAATTTCCAAGGTATTTTAATATCGTTTATGTTTTTTCAGGATTATAGTTCAATTATTTAAAGATGGAACATGTTTTAAAAATATGCGAACATGCTGGCGTTAAAACTCGTCCAGAATTCCTTGAAAATATATGGATTGTTCCTTTATTTTCTTGGTATGATTCGACATTTGCAATCAGTGAGCCTCTTACAAAGAATGATATTGAAGAACTTAAAGGATGGTCGGATTTGCATTTTTGCAAATGGCCAAAGGTGTGCAATCAAAAACGTTATTATATATGTTACTTTATTTGCTTTATTTTGTCGTTGAAATATGTTTTCTGATTGAAAAAAGGGTTTTAAACCACGAGATATGTATGAACGAAATGAAGACTTTATTCAATCGTTTGATCTCATGGATGCATCACCAATTATATCGTTTTCTCACATGCTGCCTCGGAGGGATCTTTTGCCTCCGCGAGCAGAGCTTGAACATAAGTTTTTGGCACATGTTGTTGGGTCAACTCTACTTGAGTCTCAAATCAAACGCCTTGGTTCAACAGTACATGGGTTTGGACATTCGCATGTAAATAAAGACGTTGTGATAGATGGAGTGCGTTATGTGCAAAATGCAATGGGCTATCCCAAGGAAAGAGAAAGATATTCTTACACACCTCGATTGAAGCAGATATGGCCACTGGAAGAAGGAGAATAATTAGTCTTTGACGTTGACAAAATTAGTTGAAAGATTTTCTATAAAATTTAAGCACATCACCCGTTTTTCACATGTTTGAAATTTTATGTCTTTGTTCAATTCTTTTTTTCATCATTTTTTTTCAGATGTTGTTTATAAAAAATGTTTTTATGAAATGTTTATTTGTTTTGGTTGCTTTTCTATCACTGTTTATTTGATGATAGTTTACACTCGCAATTTTTTAAGCTTATGAAATGAACAACATATTAACTTTTATCCAAACTCTTTGTTCTGGAATTGCAAGTCTTTTGGATAGATTTTTTGCCAATTATTCGTGCTATTTTTAACTGAAAGGAAGGGAAAGGGTAATGGATGTCTCTGTTGAATTATATCCATTTTTATCTGTTTGAGTGGTGTTTTTGAAGATTGAATAATATTTTTCTCATTTCTTTCATTTACCTTATTTGGCAAATTGTTTCGCTTTCCATACGAAGTGATAAATTTGTTGTTCTTTATGAGCATCTACTGCTCGTATTTTTTAAAGTGAAATTTTAATTTAAACAACTATAAAACATCAAATTTTTCAATGATTCTTTGTTTATATCCTTTTTATTTTTATTAACAAATAAGTTATTCATTTCAACCTTTCGAAAGAAATTTATAGAGAGCTTTCATTACTTAAAATAAAACGAATATTTGAAATTAATGTAAATTCGAAAACTAAGAATGCTTCAACGTTTTCAATGAAGCGAAAAATGATTAAAAGCTTGTTTGCATTGAATAGAAATTTATGATATTTGGAAGAGAAAATTATAATAATAATTTAAAAAAATACAAAAAAAAAGAAAAGAAAAGAAAAGAAAAGAAAAAGAAAAAGAAAAAAGATAATTAGATTGAATGGAGCATCAAAGTGTTAACAAAAATCTTTTCAGATCAACTTTAAGAAATTCATCAAAAATGAAGCAAAACAAAAAAACTATACTTAGAAGGGACTGCTTGAAGCTTTTATGCAAAATGATGTGCTTTGTTTGGATTGAAAACTTTGATAGCACTTATTTTTTCCTCAACTTTCCCACTTCTTCCAGTCTTTCTCCTCTTTTCTTCACATTCAATTTCATCAGTGCATACACACGCGCTACAGATAAGACAACAAAAAATATCAGAAAATCAGATCGTCCACATTCGCTATCAATGTGTGAGTTTTACAGTCTTCCTTGAAGATGATGAAGGCATCTTGTTCGAAGGCGCAGAACTCGACTGCTCAGCCTCTTTCCCAATAGCAGTCACAAAAACGAGATAACAGCTTCTTACAAGCAACCATCCTGATCTTGTTCTCTCCGTTGCACCACAAGAAAAAGAATAGAAACAGACACTCACTTCTCTCTTTCTCTTTTTCTCTTTTTCTATCTTTCTTTCTCTTACTCTCTTTCTCTTTCTCTCTTTCTCTTTCTCTCTCTCCTGCTCATCTGACTGTTGAGCCACATCATTTGACTCCGCTCGGAATGACGAGCTCGAAAGACAGTGGTGGCATTTGTGCCTGCCACCAGGAGCACACACAAACAGAGGGAAAGAAGGAGAGAGAAGGGGATGATGATTGTCCCATACTGCATCCGAAGAGAGGAGCAAAACAGAAGACTTGCAAAATGCATGGGCTGAACATTGCAGCTCAATCACAAAAGGAATGGATTGAATTCTCGATTGCTCTCAAGATTATCATTCCCTTTGGAGCTTTTCTGATACTGTCGATGATGATGAAGGAGGTTGTGCAAGGAGGAGGATGATGATGTTTGAGGTGTTCTAGAAGAAGAAGAAGAAGAAATCCTTTTCCTTTCAATCATATCCTTGTTGCTTCTGAAAATATGTTTATGATTGAATGCTAATCCATTTCCTTTTTCAAAACAATGCTGATGAACGATGATCCAGAAAAGTTCGAAAGAATAGTTTCAGTTGCATCTTTCTATTTATCTCCATAATCATCGATGTTGTTTGTTCTTTTCCTTTTCAATCCCTTTTCAATTTGTGAATAACCTTCAACCTGATTATTCTTTCTCATCTTCCCTTCTTCCTTTCTCCAAAAGAAATCTTCCAGCAAATAGAAATCCATCAGACATTTCTCAAATAACTTCCAAAATCCTATCATTTGAAAAAATTAAATAACAAATTCATTTTTTAATGAAAATATTCGAATAAAACAGAGTTTGTCTCATACCAATTGAAAATTGCATCCCTTCCTGCATCTACTTTGCTTCAATATTTATGTCCATTTTCACTCATTCCATTTTTTGTCCTTTTTCCCTTGAACTGAAATTCCATCTCTATCTGTGAGAAAAACACATCAAAAACCCAATCCAAATGCTCAAATAACCTTGTTCCATGCATCCCATCCCTTTTGCCAAAAGTGTCCGTTTCAGCCAATCGACGCAAAAACAATCATTTCTTTCAAAACATCAAAAATCTCTTCAAATAAAAATATCACAAATAATCCACCAAAAGACATACATTTATATGTGATGCAGAATCGCAAAATTTTCAGCACTCAAACCTCTTCCATTCATCTGTTTTCATCAATATTCACATCATTCATTTCTTTCCCAATTGCCTTTTCTCATGATAATACAGCCAACAAAATTATATGCTCCAAATCATGTGTTGTTCCATCCCAGAGGCAGATATCGCTGAACGGAGAGTGACGGCTGAAATATCAGAACATCAACAAAAATGGACGAATCATTCTCTATTATTCATTGGATCATCAATAAATGTTGAAAAATAACAAAGGAGAATATTCATTTTCATATAACAATATGATATTCAACAAAAGTTGAATGATATTTTTTGTTGAAGTGCCCATATTAGTCTGTGAAAGAAAAAAGAAAAGAAAGCAGTTGAACAGGCATGACATTGAAGTTGTCAGAAATATTATATTGTGTGTGGATAATAAGTGTGGGGTGCGTGTGCAAGGGTGCTACAAGTGATGGAGCAGGATTTGTTGAGGAATCAGCGAAAGAAGGAGAATTGGGTTATCTTGAAGGCACATGGAGAGAGAAGGCTCAAAACAACAAAATTGGAGATGGCCATTTATTTGACACACATATTGAAGGAAAAGAAGGTGGAGTAGGAGAAGCCTCGAAAGAGGAGAGAATGATGAAGAAATACACAAAACAATGGAGTGAAGGAAGTGGAGAAATTGGGAAAGTTGAAAAATGGGGTTTTTGTGATGAGTGGAAAATGTGGGGAAAGGAGGGTGTGTGTGGTGGGAGTGGGGTTGAGGGAAGTGTTGTTGGGGTCAATTCATCACTGAAACTGAATTCATTGGGATTGAGGGAAAAAGGTGGGGAGAGTGTGCTCAGGGCATCGGATGGAAGTTCTGTTGAGGTGAGTGGCTGTGTGATTGGAGTTTGGAGAGAGACACCCCCCTTTGATTTTTGTGGGAGCTGTGGACTGTTCACCAACATTTCCCTCAGATCATCTTCAACTTCGTCTTCAACCTCAACTTCAACCTCGACTGAACAGATATTCCCTCCACTTTTCTCTTCAAAAGCAGCGGAAGGAGAGATTCCAGAGAAATGCCACATTTCTGTTTGTTCATCTCATTTCTCTTCTTTTTGTGTGTCTTCTGCTCCATTCATCACATCGCACTTTGCTTGTCTTTCCCAATTAGAATTCTTCAACATCTCCACAAATCCACCGAAAACAACACATCTGGATGAAGGGTTGGGCCAAACATCATTTCTAATGAGTGGATGCACATTTTCATCAGTGTGGGATGTTTATGATGGGGGCATTGTCCCTTCACTGAACAGCCCCTCATCATCCTTGGCTGCCTCGAACACCTCATTTATCAGATGCTATCGCACTCAGAATGTTGCAATCGGCGGGAGTGAAGGGAATCCAACGAAACCAGCGAGACAGCAGATAACAGACAATGGGGCAAATTCGTTCACTTGGTGCGAGTGGAATGGGTCAAAAACCACTGGGTCAGGAACTTCTTATTCAGATGGAACTTCAAATGGTGGAGCAATTTACATGTATAACAAGGCTTCAGGAACACTTTCAGTGAAATTTTGTTCTTTCAACAACTGCACTGCATATTATGCTGGGGGAGGTATTATGTGCTATAAAATCAGTTCAATCAAAATAGAAAACAACTCGTTCAATGCATGTACCACAAATAGAGATGATGGAGGAGGGATGTATTCTGAATCAATTTCGTCATGTGTCAGGATCAGTGGGTGCGAATTTCAGAAATGCACATCGAAAAATTATGGAGGAGGACTTTATCTTCAAACTTTTAATGTTTCTGGATCTTCCTGTATTGGAACAGAAAATGGCAAAGGGGAGAGTGCTTGTGTGTTTGAGTGTTTTTTCACTTCGTGCTCGCTTACAAATTCTTATGGCGGAGGGATGTATTGTTATGGTGTTCCAGCTGCATTCAAAATGAGGAGCCTCCAATTTATTTCGTGTTCAGCAGTGTCATATGGCGGAGGGATGAGATTTTATCCATATCAATCAACACCTCCAAGCAACAACATTTATTGTTATTTCTTTTTCTTCCACGATTGCAGTTGCAACGCTTCCACTCCATATGGCCACGATGTGTTCTTTTATGATGGAAATAATCTTTTTTCATCGAATAACCCGTTCTATGAATCGTATACAACGAATAGTGATGATAAGAGAGTGTGTTATGCTGACAGTAATTGGGTGTATCAGCACACACAAAAGAAGGATTGGCTGAAGGAAGGGATGAAGGATCGGTATGTTGGGGTGAGTGGAGATGACACAAGCAATCTGTGTGGAATGAGTGAGGCAGCACCGTGCAAGACAGTGGGGCATGCAGTGGGGTCGAGCATGGCGCAGCTGAGCTCGACAATCACAGTGCTGGGTGGGAGGCATGTGAGCGAAGAGAAGACGATCAATGTTGGGGAAAAGAAGATTTCTGTTGTTGGGAGAGGGAAAACAATGAGTGTGATTGGGACGAGTGCGCTTTCTACCTCTTCAACAACGCTGTTTAGCATATCTTCTGGTCGACTGGAGGCGGAGCATGTTGGGATCGATCACAACTCGATGAGAAGCTTATCGCCGAGTGTGTTTGTGGTGTCACTGGGGAGCGGGACACTTTCGCTGGAGGATGTTTTGATCGACTCTTCGACATCAGGAGGGAGTGGAATGACGAAGTGTGTGTTTGAAGTGGCACTGAAGCAGCTGAAAATGATTGATGTGGAGATCAAAAATATAAAAATGAGTCAACCACTATTTGCAGAACCATCATCAGCAGGATCATCATCAGAAGAAAGTTTGCTGGGGAATTTGACAATTCGAAATGTGAATCGGACAACAGGTGATGGTGTGGTGATGGCAAAGAGCGTGAAGGCAGGAGAGACATTTGTTGTGTGGAACACAACAATAGAAGGATGTGAGTGTGCGAATGGGAATGGAGGAGGGATAAAGGTTGAGTTGGAGGATTCAACAAGCAAGGTTCTTATTGGAGATTCAACGTCACATGGCGGAGGGGCAACAACATTTAATCAGTGCAAGTGCAGCGGATGCGGAGGAGGGATATTTCTTTCTCTGACAGATGCAGATACGTTGTTTGAGTTGAAAGGAAATTTGATATTTGATGGAAATGAGGTAGAATATGGGAGAAATATGTTCGTTTCTGCATCTGATCTGAACCAGAGTGTGACAAATGAAACATTTGCCTTCGATTATTCATCAATGATAACTGATGAAAATTTGTTTGTGGGGAGTGATGATTTTCATCAAAAAAAGGATTTGTTCATGTTCCTCATTCCGTACAGCTCATTTGAGATATTTATCTCATCGAGTGGATTTGATGTGGAACGTTGTGGAAGTGAAGAAGATCCATGCTTCACAATGTGGAAAGGGATGGAAAACATGAAAAAGGAAAGTGGAATGAAAACAATTCAAATTGAAGGATCAATTGTTATTCGAGATTCATTCAACATGTCCAATTATCAGATCAAAAAGAGTGTGAAGATGGGAGAAGAGAATGTGAAAGCAACTTTGAATTTTGAAAAGGCAATTGGAAGTCAACTGGAATATTTCATGGAAAATGATATTCATCTTGAATAAATGAATATCCAACTTCAACTGTCAACTGGATTTGACAACTCAGCCAAAACAATTATTTCAAACAGAGCTGGCGAGTTGGTGATTACTGGATGTTCATTCCATTCAGAGGCTGAAGTGAACAATGGATTTGATTGTGTATTTGTGGATATGATTGGAGGCAGTGTGGAAATAAGCGATTTGTCGATGGAATCGTGCAATGTTGGAAACAGTATTTTTGTCAATCACGATGCTGAACTAACTTGCCATTTTGTGAATGTTCGAGTGGAATCGTTGAATGAAAGCAGAGAATGTCTTCTTCTGATCAAAGGACCTGAATTAACAACAAAGATAAATGAAGGAGGTGAAGAAATGAGTCTTAACATTGATAATTCATCATTTTCAGGAGTGAAGAGAAGTGACAATGGAGCAAGCATTTTGGAGTCAAAGAGTGAGAATAAGATTTGTTTGGTTGTGAATTCGAGCAACATCACAGAAGACAAAGCAGAAATGAGTGAAAAAGGAGGGGCGATATTCTTCACATTGGGTGCATCAGGATCGATGAAGATGATTAAGTCCGAAGTCAGTCAATGCAGCTGCACCAATGGAAAAGGAGGAGGGGTGTATCTGGCAACAAAGGAAAGAGGAGAATTGAATTTCACATTTGTGGGGATGAAATTCAGTTCAAACACAGCAAGAGTGGGGAATGATATTTTCATTGAATGCTTCAACATCACATCTCAGATCAATGAAAGCCAATTTCAGTTTGATCTTCGAGAGAATCATTATTCACGAATTAATGCGATATATGGAAGAGATGAATGTGATTATCCTAGCGATACAGATCTGATTGAGTTTGTGACTATCCATCAGAGCGATACAATTGTTGTGAGCAGTGCGGTTGGGTCGAATGACAGACAATGTGGAACAAACACACTTCCATGTGATTCAATTGAGCATGGGCTGGTGCATCTGACTTCAGAGCTGATAAGTCAAATAATTGTTGTTGAAAAGAGTACGATTGATGGAGAGATAAATCTGGAGGAGATGAGTTTGAGTTCGAAGAGCAGGGAAATGTGCAAAGTTGAAGTGAAATCAAACATTGGAAAAACAAGAGAGACATTGGTGACAACAAGAGAAACAGTCTCGTTGGTGAGAGTGAATTTTGTATTTGATTCGAATTTCGTCTCTTCACACGAATCACTGATATCACCAGAGGGAGGGATTCTTGAGATAATAAATTGCTCATTTGACTCAAAACAATCGGCTGGAGAAGGAAGAATAGAATATGCAAACATTCCATTTCACATTATCAACATGGAAAAAGGAGAATTACAACTTGATTGATGCACAATATCAAATCTCATTCTTCATGAGTCTGCATTGCATCTTTCATCGCTACTTCCATCGGTGATTGATTCTTTAACGATTAACAATTCAACAATAGAAACCTCTTTGATAGATATTAATGAATGTGGACAATTAACAATTAAAGATTTCAAAACAGAAAATATCTCAGTTGAAGGAAATGAAGAATTATTGATATCTTGCCTGTCAATGAAAAAGACAATTCAGTTGACAAATTGCACAATTGGTGGAGTCAGTTCAAAAACCGCAAAAGGAAAATTGATAAAACTGGAGAATTGCACAGATGTGAAAATGGACAGTTGCATTTTTAATGGAAATTCAAAGGAAAGAAACGAGAAGAATTTGAATGAAGGGGAAGAGATGTGCAGATGGTCAGGATCTCTTGTTGATGTTGTAAAGAGTTCTTTAATTATGAAAGACACAACAATCTCGAATTCACCAGAAGGTGGAATAACAATGAGTGGGGGAAATGTGATAATTGAGATGGGGTTATTTGAGAACAATAATCCATCGATTGAAAAATATCCATCATTGAGAAGGAATATCATCTGTTCTGTTTCAGGAATATTGGATGCGATGAGTTTGAAAGGAGGAGATGGATTGGAGAGAAATACATCACTTTGGATGTTGAATGAAGGGTGCAGTTTTGAAGGGATTGTTTCTGAGAGGGATTCATCATTCTTCATTCCAGTTCCGGAGAGTGTGGAAGCAAAAGAAGAGACAGATAGAATGAAATTGATATTCAAAGGAATGCTTCTTGTTCCATGCAATCTGTCATTCTCAGTTGTGAAGAGGAAGGGAGAAGAGAAACAAATTGAACATTATGATTTTGATTCAAATGGATTTTTATCGGAAAGAGAAGTTGAAGGAAGTGTTGCAAAAGATCTCATCAGTGGTTGTGGAGATGAAATCGAGGTGAGTGTGCATATTTTGTTTGGGAATGAAGAATCTCCTTCATCAACACAGCCATTTATTCTGAAGAATACAAGCGAAGCAAAGACAAATGGAGATGAAAGGGTTGTTGAAGGAGGAAACAAGTCAGTGCCTTATTGGATTATCATTGTTGTTGTATTTGCAGTTTTGTTTTTGATTGTTTTGATTGTATCTATTGTTGTAACCATTCGATGGAGAAAAGCAAGAAAGAGAACAAAGATCTGAGAGAAATTGTGAATGACAACATCAGAAAGGATCCGAAGGCGTTTGAGATGGTGACGATGGAGATGTCACCTGAGGAACAATGGAAAAGTTCAAGAAGAGATTCAAACAGATTCAACAAAACAAAACAAAAAATGAGAATATCTCCGAAAAAAATGGAACATTCTGAATCTTCGGAATATCTTCTAGCTGAAAGTGGATCAACTGAATACATTCTGGGGCATGATTCTGACAAAATACCAAATTGGGCTTTAGAGAAAGTGGAAGAAGATGAGGATGATGAAGAACAAGAAATCAAAAAAAGATCTCCTTCTCCTTCAAAATCTTCAATTTCTTCTTCTGACACAGACTCATCCTTTGTCCGCATGGAGGATATGTGTCCAACTACTTCATCAATGTCGAATCTGGTAGATGCAATGGCTTGCTCATCTCCTCATGAAAAGTTAATTGTTGACTTGAGAGATTCGTTGTTCATGCTGCTTCATGGAAGGAATAAGACAAAAGAGATGGCAATAGGAACATTGAAGGAAAGAGAGCAGACAGCAGCAGAAGTGCTGCTGGTGGTGGCGAATCTGGCACTCCACTCGTTTGATGAAATGGAAGTTCCTCTTCAATCTCTTTCCAATTTGAGTCCGCATATTGTGCTGTTCTCCGAACACATGGTGATCTGCATTGTGATGCACTCAGACTGCTCGTCAGATGATGACTCGGATTCATCGTCGATCTCTTCATTGACAATTGTTTCTTCTTCGTCCAATATTTCATTGATGAGCGAAAGATTCACCGATTCTCCACCTCCATCATCCGCGTTTGAGGATGATGAAAACGCCAGAAAAGAGTTTTTGAGATGGAAAGCACCAGAGCTGCTGATGAACAAGAAGATGGGAGCAACGAAGGAGTCGGTTGTGTTTTCGATGGGGATGATGCTGTGGGAGATTCTGACAGTGGAGATTCCGTTTGGGGATTATTCAGCAGAGGGAGCGGGGCAGAAGATTGTTCGTGGGGAGAGGCCGGAGATGAAGGGAGTGAGGGTGTCTGTGTTTGGGGAGGTGGTGTCGCGGTGCTTGTCGTGGGAGAGGAGCAAGCGTCCGAGGCTGGGAGAACTGAAGAGAGAGTTTGTTGGAGGATGTGGGGCGAGTGGGATGATGGTGACCGAATCAGATGCGATTGGGATATGCGACAAGGAGACGAGCAGTGTGGAGGAGGAAGGTGGAAAAGAAGGGATTGGAGAGAATGAGAAAAGGAGTGAGAAAGGGAGTGAGAAGGGGAATAAGAAAAGGAGTGAGAAAGGGAGTGAGAAAGTGAGTGAGATAGCGAATGGTGCACGAGAGAGAAAAGAGAGGATTGAGCAAACGAACAATGTTTGATAGCTGTTTTTGGTTGCGTGTTTCGTGGGGTTGCGTGCTTGTTTGTATGTTGAGGATTGTGATGTCTGTTGTCTAAAGGCCAGAGAAAGATTTTGTGAGTTTGATGGAGGTGTTTGTGTGAAAAATGCTGTTGTGGTGGATGTGTGCCATTGATAGTTTTGAGTATGAGTTTTTTAACTTCTTGTTTGTATGAATTCCTCATTCTTTTAAATTTCTCTTCATTCATTTGATCTGTCTGTCTGTATGTATGAATGTATTCATTATGTTCCTTTTTTTTTCTCTTGTTTCTATGTGTTATTGTTGGTTTTGTAAAAGCTCGAACAACCACATCACTTCCATTTTCAATGGAAAAGTTGTTCCAAAAATTATAATTAACATCGACATGGCATTTTAAAAAGATCACAAATGAAAGAATTGGATCATTTTTAATAACAACTTGGTTGAAAATTTATTTACACCAAAAATAATTCTAATTCGAAAAAAAATAATTCAATTTCAAAAACTAATACTTCAATTTAGAGATAAATTTTATTCGAAAACACAAATCTTTTTCGTTTGTTGATTTCGAAAATTTTCTGGAAATCATACAACCAATAACATACATCACTCGAACTTAAATGAATTTTTGATCAAAATTAATAATAAAAATTTTTTGAGAAAAATATTTAAATTTTCGAAAATCAGCACTCTTATGTCAAATTAAAAGAATGAAAATGTGTTTCTTTCAATAAAATGAATCAATCGATAATTAATAAATCTTGTTAACTGAAAATATTTATGAAAATAGTCCTTAAGTGAGAAAATATTGACGCTTGTTTGTAAAAATAAAACTAACTTCAATTATTTAACTGAAAATGAATTTCTTTCATTTTTTAACTAATTAATAAATTATGAAAACCAAAACATATTCATTTTTTTATACGATAATGCAACATTATTTATATTATGATCAACAAAAATTATAGAAGAAGGCGAGTGAAAAAAACCCTTGTATATGACATTTTCATTTGAATAAATCAACAAATTCCATATATGTGAAAGTTTGTTGAATTTCAACTCCGCCTTTGACTTCTTTTTGTCCAATATTTCGTATTTCAATTGAAAAATCTGAAACAAAATAATTTGGTCTTTATTGATCATATGACCCAGTTGTTTTGTTTCAGTTTTTTCAATTGAAATACGAAATATTGGACAAAAAGAAGTCAAAGGCGGAGTTGAAATTCAACAAACTTTCACATATATGGAATTTGTTGATTTATTCAAATGAAAATGTCATATACAAGGGTTTTTTTCACTTGCGATGGGGCATTAATCATGCGTATTTGAATCATATTATTCATGCTATTTTTTCACAAATAAAAAATCTTTTATTTCAAAATTTTATTGTATTTGTCAATTTATATTATTTAATTTTTTTCATGTGTCTCATTTTTTTTTTTGAACAATTCAATATGGTAAGAAATTTTTGCATTATGAATTATGTTCCACAAAATTCAGTCACTCACCATTCATGTTTGTTGTTAAATGTTGTCAACAATAATTCTTTAATTATTATGGTTGTTTCGGTTTTGCATGTTTGTCTATCTTTTTTCTGGAAATACCTTTTGTATTATCAACTTTTAGTACATCTTCATTTGGAACAGTTTTAACATAATTCATTCCAAAATGAGACCTCCAAATCATTTCATCATTTTTGTCTCGAAACTCTTCAAAAACAAAAGTTTCATTAATTCGTTCCTTTTTCGATGCATGTGAAATGAGAAAAGTGAAAATTCCTTCAAACATTCGAATTGCAATGGAACTCAATTGCACACCGAGTGTTATCTGCAGATTCGAACCGGATTCAAAATGAAAAATGTTCCTGAGAAAAAGAACACGTTGATGATTCGAAAGAAAGAAGAACGAGTCATGGAAATACTGAAAAATTCATAAGATAAAAGAAAGCAAATCACATCATAAACGCTTTGAGTCGTTGTTGCGAAAGTTTGTCATGAAATGCCTTCTCACAATTCACATTTTTCATTCATGAAAAGGCATGCCGAGGAATTGATGATCGTCTCTTCAAGAGTGAGAGATGAAAAAAGAATGAAATTTTCTGAACAAAGTATTTTTACCTGGATAAATCATTTAACTCAATGTGTAAATGGAAAATATTCTTCAATGATCTTCTGTACTGATGAATCAGGTTATCATGCCTATGAAGACACAAGAAATGTGAACCTTATTGTTGGAACAAATGATAATCGTGAAATTAATCACATACCTGTGGACAGAGGAGAAAAAAGGATTTCATTGCTCCATTGCATTTCGCTTGATGGGACTTTTGTTCCTCCTTGTTTTCTGGTGCAAAAACCATTCAACACTAGATCTCTTCAGTCTCTTTGCTATCAAATATGAATTCATGGTTGTGTGGAAATCGGAAATTCGTCTCATTTCACAAATAAGTTGTTTGAAAACTGGATTGAGAAAGTTTTCATTCCTCATATGGGGGAAAATACGGACTTTCAAGCTTTTTATGCACACAGCAAGAAAAAATTGTTTCACTTATAACTTTGTTTCGTTTTCTCGGATTTCAAAATAAATTTGATTTTTGTATCCGCAAACATGCATCATTGAAATCAAAACATAAGGGTTTGTGACATTTCACGAATGCTTAAAAATAAACCCATTTTTATTGTGTTTTTTGCTAAAAAAAAGTCAATGAAAAGTGCATAATTTTTCATTGAAAATGCCTGAAGTCAAAAATTTCGTCCCATATCAACATCAAAAGAATGATTTTTCCAGATAAGCATGCACAAGCAGTGTTGATGCGTGATGTGTGCCTAATACACCTGTTTTTCAACGAATTGACTCGACTTGCTAATGAAAATATATTGCTTTCGGTTTTCATCCGAATGCAACACATTTGTTGCTGTCATTGGATTTATCAATTATCTCACTTTGGAAGCTTCGAATTCAACAGGTTCGGTTGTGTTCAACGCACGACTGCGTGGAACATCTTTTGTGGGGTGTAATGAATGCAATATTGCAAGTTGCTTTATCAATCACAATTTTTCTGTTTTAAAAAAAAGTGGACTTGTGAATGATTTTCACAAAACTCCATCAACAACGCGAATCATCAAAGAAAGCTTCGAAAAAGTAATCGAAATCATGAAATTGAACAATAAATTATTTCTACTTTTATGCACAAGACAAACAAAAGGTGGAGAGAAGGGGAATAATAAACAAGCCCTGGGTGACGTGATGACTTCTGACGTGACATTATCGATTTTTGACGGACGTGACAAAAATTTCCACGTCACAAAGCAAAACCAACATTATTGTTTTATTGTTTCATAAAAATAAATATTTTCCGATTTGAATTTTTTTGAAAATTGAGATAATCAAATTTTCCATTATGAATTTTAAACTGACGTTCAAGCGGCAATCGGAATTTTGACGCGTCACTGAAGTCACTTCCTGTCAGCTATTCGAAAAAGTTTAATGAATGAGCAAAAGAACAAAATAAACCACTCATATCAAAAGAAAGTTTTGATTTCATTTTTCAGGAAACACAACCATTAATTCTCTTATTGTGGAAGATTATTCAACTTTTATTATGAAAGAGTCAATGACAAATCTGTAAAATCCAAAAAATAAAACTATTTATCGTTTTTCACACTGATGCAAACAATGGAATGGAGAATATTGACAAGGTTTGAATTGCACATCTATTTAAATTAAAAATTTATTAACATTTTTGTTATAATTCTTTTTCAAAATGTTTATTAATTTTGTTTGGCGAATTTATGTCATTCAAAATTTTCAAATAAAAATTTTGAGCATTGAAAAAATGCTTCCATGTCAACAGATAAAAAAATCGATTGCATAAACGTTTCGCACTTTCAACACATATTAAAAAATGATAATAACGGATTTTCCTTCAATGATTAGCGAAAAATAAACTGAGACTTTTCAAGAAGTCATTGAAATTGTCAAATGCAGATATTCAGAATGTGCAGCATTGCTATTTGAAAATTATTGATGCAAATTAGCATATTTGATTAGGAATCTATTATTGAAACAAATGATTCACATTTCATTCCCAGACATTTGAGATGTGTTGTATAAATATAATATAGCTTATGGCAATTTCTTTTCTCATCAGAATTACAATTTTTTATTTATAGAACAAGGTTTTTCTAATTCGAACTTTTTAAAAACTTCTTATCATTTATTTATATTTTTTGCGATTTTGTTTTATTCAATATCAACTTCTCTCTTCTGAGGTTGTTTGATATTTAGGAAATTGAAGCGGAATAATTGAGGAGGTGAGATGAACTTTAACTTGAAAAAGAAATGGATGAAATACAGACTGGAGCAACGAGAAAAGGAGATATTATCCATTTTTTAATGAGACTGATATTCAAATTAGTTATTCAAAAAAGATTTTCACTAAAGAAAATCAGAAAATGAAAATGTCGAAAGGATAAGTCCATTTTTGTCTATTCACATCATTTAGAAAAAGCAAATTATAAATTGAATATAATGGAATAAAACATCAAAAGATTCCTTGTTTTCAATTTTGAGAAATAAAAAAAAGGAAGAGTGAAAGATGAAAAAATATTTTTATTAATCATTCATACATAAAATAATAAATTAAAATAAACGAAAAAACAAAATCATCAAATTTTATCGGAAAAAATTCTAATGTTGCATGAAATAAAAAGAAAAAATCTTCATATTTTTCTTTTTCTTTCTTTTCATATATTTCCCTTTTTCTTTTTCCATTTCATAAACCATCTTTCCTTTCAATCGCCTTGAAACCGAATTAGAAAAATCTCAAGCCATCACATGTAATTCTGTCATTCTGCATTTGTTTATGAATCTCCTCAAAAACAACATCAATGGATCTTCCTTTCAACAAGTCAAAAATTTCAAAAGCTCTGTTATTCAAAGCTGCTTCAATCAAAAAATACATCGGTTGTAAATATCTCTGAAATTATCCCTTGATGCTCGATGCACCTGGGCAATGCTGTTGAATAGCCAAACAAATTCTTCATTTCGCAATCGACAATAGCGTCAATAAATATTTATCATTTCAATTTATCTCGTAAAAAGAAGCACTTCTTTGACTTCTCTTCCTCTTTTCTCCTCCTTTCTCGTTCAAACAACAAATCTTGTCAGTTCTTCCAGTTCTCTTTTTATTTCTCTTATGAAATGCAAATCATTCACAATGACATATGGGTAATTCTTTTTGAAAAGTCGCAAACGTTTAACTGATCTGAAAATTAGATCAAAAATGATCAAAAAATGTTGATCATTCCGTTACCATCATATGTTGCTGAGTATTATTCTTTTCAGTTTTGTCACCCTATCTCCGAATATTGCGTTTCAATGAAACAGATTTCATATATTATTTTCACTGCTAAATCATATTTATGAAATTTAAACTTTTTTTCTTGTTTTTTGGAGCAACTGAATAATTTGTTCATATTTCTTTGTTTTCATTTCAATTGTTCGAATAAACGTTTTGATTTTCTGTATGTGGACTTTTTTTTGAATATGTTCCTATGCAGAAAGACTAATAGAATTAGCTTGCTTTTATTCGAGTATTTTTTGTTAGAAATTATTAAACAGGAAAAATATTTCGAAACTGAGCTGATTGTAATTAAAAGAAATTCAATAGGCTGTTAATATTGAGCTGTTATTAATGTTATAATTCATAAATGAAGAATATCATATAATTTCTCAAAAATTTATGTCCTTTTATAAAATATATTCAAAAAAGAAATGACATCTCAAGTTTTGAATCATATCAAGAATCATATCTTAAATAGCTTTCAACTTTTCATTTTCTTTTTTGCACATCCGTTTATTCTCATTTCAACACCCTTCCAAAAGAAATTCTGTTCAAACTATTCCATCAGATCAAAAAAGATGAGATTTCAGTAATGATTGACGTCTCTAATTTGAACATGGACTTTGTGTTTGTGACACGAAAGGAGCTGCAATTTTGTGTGATGAGTTGAATCAAAAAGCTTCTTGAAGCTGATGCACTGCAGCATTCGTCTCTTTTCTCAGCGCCATTAAAATTCTTTATCTTTTTTAACTGGAGCAGCTCTCCAGTCAGTTTCTCCATTCTGGAGATGGAGAAACAAGGAGAAGAAAGCTGCAGGAGATGATAAATCATCTTCATCTTTGCCTTCGTCATCAGCGCCTGCAGTTGTTCCTTCGGATGCATCGTCAGTGGAGGCTTCATGCATTTCGGCAGCAGCGACGAACGAAATTGAGAGGTGGCTACGGATAGTTGTGAAGAAAGCAGCTGGGTTGTTGTTGCTTCCATTGTTGCAATCACTTCAATCACTTCAATCACTATTACATGCACTCTAAGTTTTCAAAGTTGGCTTGTTGTGCTCTGCTGAACAGAATGTGCTGTGTTCGTTCAATGTGTAATGCTTTTCATTCAACTTGTGGCTTTGCTCCCATTTCTTGATGACTTCCTGAGAAAGAAGTCGTAAAAAAACCTGTCAAAACAGCGGTTGATGTGAATGCGTCACTGCCAATATTCAATCCGCCTGAGCCATCGCTGGCTTCATTGACCATTGAATTCCTTGCAAACCGATAGAAGCAGTCGAGACATGCGGAGTAATGAAGATGGACAACAAAATTAGGAGGCGAATGGTTGCTGTGAATAAAGTGGGAGAGATTGTGGAGAAGATGCTGGAGGCGGCGGAGCAGAGGGGCTGATGATGGAAGATGTGCTACTGTCGCCTGCAGCGATAATGCTGCATTTGCTGGAAGAAAGAAATGAAGAAGAAGAAGTTGGAAAAGGAAAAGGAGGAGAATAGGATGAGCGGGCTGACAGAGCAGTGGCAGTAGAAGGACAAGATTATCCAGATGAATTAGAGGAAGAAACTGGAGCTGAACGAGAGGAACAACGCAGAGGTGATGCAGGTGAAGGATGTGAAGGAGCAGCTGGTGACGATGAAGAAGAAGGCGGAACTGATTAATATGAGGATTGAGAAGTGAAGAATCGATGCGCGCAGCAGGGCGTTGTGGTGAGTTGGAACAGCAAGGGGTCGATGCAGGAAATTGAAGTTTCACTTGCACCGTATTCTTTGTTAATGTCTGTATGTGGACGAATAATTCTGTCTAAGGCTTCGCTGATTCCGCTGTTGTGCTGTGTAAAAAGCACAAGGAGAAGTTCACAGCGAGCATCGGGGATGGAAGTATTGTGATGCTTGGGCTAGATCTCAATGGGAAGGGGGTTTTCGTGAAAGTGGGGAGCGGGGTGAGTGTTGTGAGAAAAACAAACAACGATAGTGGAAGAGGTTGTGGAAGTGAGGGAACGAGATCTGGGATCAGCAAGAGATCAGAGAAGAATGGTGCCGAGGCCAGTGATGGCGGTGATTGTGGAGGAGGAGTTGATGAAACTGTGAGACAGAAGAATTGCAAAACGGAGAAGGAATTGAAGGTGATGATTGTATTGTCGAAATTGCAGAAGTAGACTGCATGCGAGCAGAAGATGCTGTTCAAGAAGGCGATTGAGAAGCAGCAGAAGGCGCTTGAGCAAAAAAGAAGGAGCAGATGAAAATGAATGCATCATATGAAGAGATTGCTTAATGAATGCCTGGTAATGTGAAGAAGCTGGAAGAGAATGCGGTGCAAGTGGACTTTGGAGTAAGTAGGGAAGAAAAGACTGTAGAAAGAGACGAGAGAGATAGATGGAGAAAGGAGGAGGAAGAGGAACAGAAGTTAAGGTGTTGAATACGAGGAAGAAGAGGAGTGTGAAAAGGCAGCAGAAAGAAATGCAAGCGCGCAGTAGGGGATTCCGCTGTATCAGCATAATGATCCGAAGAGAGAGCGGGATGACTGGATGTGAACTGCAGTTCCAGCAATGGCAAAGAAAAATGAAGGGAAGGCGAATGTCGTGCAGTGGCTGTATTTGCTTCTTGAGCAGATGACAGACAGAAGAGAACGGGAAGAGGCGGAGTGGCTTGTGACTTCGCCTGGCGGATTAGGTGCAGGGCTGTCTGGGGCAGGTGGGGTGCCTTTGCCAGCGGTGTAGACGGCGAGGGAGCAGCTTATAAAAACAATCTTTGTGTCGCTAGAACAAGAAACGTGTATATCAGCACATGTGCTTCGGGTGCCACACTCGCGGCGGTCGTCTGTGCAGATGAAGCGTTTGTTGAAGTTGCTGAAGATAGGACTGCAGTCGTAGCTAACGTGGAAGCTGACGTAGATTCTGTAGATATTCGTATTCAAGATCGCAACAGACTAGGGCGGGTGCAATCTCAGGTGCGCAGGGGAGGGGGCGGTGAGGCAGGGGCAGAAGAAAGCGACGCAGAAGATGAGCGAGGCGGTGCTGTGGGCTTGGATGAATGGGGAAGAACTGTTCAGGAAAGACTTTGCAGAGATGGAACTGCTTGGGGAATTTGTACAGAAGGAGTTAACTGTAATTGAATTGGAGTTTTCCTGTCATTGAATGGTGTTTGAAGTGGTGTGGGAGAAGAGATTCAAATGTCTGTTGGTTGTTTGAGGGGATACAGTTGGAGAATACGAATGCAGATGCCTCTATGTTCATGGTGTTTCTGCCGAATAACTTTAGGGAAGAAGCAGCTTCCGGATGTTTGCGATGAAGCTGACAAGTTACAGCCTTTACAAAAGTATTTGAATTATGTGATTGTGAAGGCGGCAAGATGGTGTTGGTCAACTTGGAGCAGGAGTTTCATTCAGTATCGAATGTGACGTGTGAATTGTTTGGGCTGAAGCAACAAGTGTGGATTGTACAGTCGGTGGAAGAGAAGAAAGAATGGCGGTGGGTGTAGTTCCATATTGTGCGGCTGCTGGAAGGGATGGTGAGGCTGCAGCTGAGGAGGATGTGCAGTCGATGGTGGAGACAAAAGAAGGACAGATTGTGCTTGTGCAATTTTGTTAGAGATGTAGTTTCACAAAAAAATGGCATTGAAAATGAAGAAAAAGTCATATTTTTCAATAATTCATCAACATCTGTTTCTTCATCGCTGTATAAAACAAATACAGAATGGAAAGTGATGAAATAAAGCAATGCTCTCTGATTATTTGCTGGATATTGCATATGATCAACCATCAAATTTACAAAACAATATTATCATCACCGTTTTCATCTCGTCGTAACCTTTTTCTTTTTCCTTCTTTTCCTTCTTTTTGCAATGAAACTTGATCATTTTTGGAGAATTTGAGGGAAGAAGAAGGAGAAGAAGAAGAAGAGGAGGAGGAGGAGGAGGAGGAGGAGAGGAAGAGGATGAAGAAGAAGAAGAGGAAGAGGAAGAGGAAGAAGAGGAAGAAGAGGAAGAAGAGGAAGAAGAGGAAGAAGAATAATTTGGTAAAGTGGAAGAAGAGGTAGAAGAAAAAATTTATGAAAATTTTTAAGAAGAAGGAAAAGAAGTTGAAGAGAAACCAAAAGAACAGAAGCTGCTAACGAATTCCTTGAGCAATACTTGAATGATGGGCTTCCAGGAGAAATTGTTCCTGAAGTTGAGCTGTTAATCACAAGGACACAGCATAAGGACAACTTCACTTTATCTGAAACAACCCAAACAAATAAAATCCTTTAACAACTGCTAAGTTTGAACTAATAAGTGGTTGACACAATTTGTTCCAATCTCACAGTTGTAATATTTGTCTCATCTCCATTAAACAGAAATGAAGGCTTCTTGAACGAAAGGAGTAACACTGAGCAGTTATCAACATACAGAATTTCATTTTCGATGTTCAACAATGTCAAATTGAGAACAGAATGTTCAATGATTTCTGATTGGCTAACTGAAGAAAAATCTACAAATGGAAGAGATAGCTGGTTATTTTCTTCGAGGATTAGAGAATCTCCAGAATACGAAAACGATTAGTCAAAGGTGAATTTTTATTTTTCGATCCGAACATTCTCTGAGGTTGAGATAAGGCTTCTTTCATTGCCAGGAATTGTTGAGTTCAGATACACAAAAGCGGATGAAGGAGATTCCAGGGAGTGTATGCTGACATTATATGCACCGCATTCCCCAACAACAACTGTTTTTTTGGAGATTAGCAATTTCGAATAAGATGAAGGAATGATGTGCTGAATTCCAAAGCTTAATGAGCGGCATGGCGCTTTGAACTCTCCACACTCCCTATTGTCCTCATGGTTATCAATAACAGCAGATAGAAATATCGTCTTGCTCTGGCATTTCACATCATTCAGCTGAATATCCATTTCTTCTTCTTAAGAGTCTGTTTCGCAGTCCCATATTGAAGGGTATTTCAAAAAATGTGCTCTGAAATATGCAGCAAACTTTCCAAGCTAAAAAAAAGAAAGTTTATATTTTTATGAATAAATTATGCATTCATATCAAAACAAAACGAAAACCGTTTGACTTGCTTATTTAATATCTTTATCAAACTTGTGAGAGGATTCTTTGCATTTATTGAAATTCCAGGCACATTCTGCGCAATAAAAAAACATAATCAAATAAAAAATTGATTTATCAACGAAACTCAATTTGTATATGAAAAGCAATCAAAACATACTTTGAAGATTTCATGAATCAACAATCGCAAAATAGTCCAAGCAATAAAATCCTTTTCACATTGAAAGATTGAAATTCTTATATTGATCAAAATTTTTGATACATAATTTTTTGATTAAAAATGTTTTTTTCTGAAAGAAAAAGTTTGTTATAATCCAACAGACATCACTGTGAAAGTTCGATGTTTTTATTTGAATTATGGTAACGGAGTGTTTTTGAATTAACTAACATGGGTCAAATTTTTGATCTGTAGCGACTTTTCAAAAATAACGACCCATATTCCTAACCTTTGTCGTTGCAAAATATTTTTATCAATTTCTTCAACTTGTGCAAACTGTATCTTTTATGATTGTATTCAACCAGTTTGCTTTTTCGATATTATAATCGCAGAAAACAGCACAACGTTTGTTTCTCTTTTTGAACGGACAAAAAACTGAAAAGCAAATATTTATTCACTTTTGACTTTTTATATTTTTGAAATTATCAATGTTCACACCATTTCATTGTGAATCTGTATGTTTCAACAAGAAAAACAAAAGAATTGCTCGATTTGTATTTAAAATAATGTTATTATGGGATATGATGATCAAATCAAATAATGAAGAATTTTTGTCAAAAGTTTATTTTTCTCTCAAATAAGACTAAGTTATTTAAAAATAAATCGCAATCATAGCTTTTTTCTATTTTTTCTATTTTTTTAAATATTTGATATATTTTCTATTTTTTTTTTTTTTTCTTTTTCTTTTCTTTTTTTTTTTTTAGGAGTGGAAAACTGGTGACGGACGTGACAAATTTTTTTTCTCACTTCACCCAGGGTTATAATAAACAACAATAGAATGCTCGTTTATTTTGGACTTCAGCAATAGATTTCACTTGGTGAACAACTGATAGGGTTATAATTTTATCTCGACCTTTTTTTTTTTATCTTGACCTTTTTTTTTAATTAATCATTAACTTTTCCCACAATTTCATATTTTTTAAGATTTTTAAGTATATATATGAATTCAATAGATAAAAATAAATACATTTTGAAACAAACCCAATTTCGCATGGGGGGGGAGATGGGGGGGTTTAGCCCCTTCATTGAACTTCTGTGTGGAATTGGAGGGTTACATGGGGCATAAAACCTTTAGTTTGTTTAAAATGTTATTTTTCGATTTTTTTTCATTTCATTTCAATTAAAAAAATAAAAAATTATTATGATCTTAAAAATATTATTAAAAAAATGAAAATATCAACAGAAATAAAATTAAAAGAAGGTAAGAAAAAACTGCAGCGGGCAATGTCTTCGCGTAAGTACAGGAAGTATCACAGTCGGCTGGAGCGAATGGCTCATATCGTTGTTGATGGAGTTGTTCGTATAACTGATGCTATCAATTCTAAGGAATTCAGTCGCACTGGAATAAAAAATGCAGTTAGAGCGCTGAGAAAAGGAAGGCTGGTTGGAAAAATTGGCAGACCTGCAGCAGTTGTTGGCGAAAAGGAACAAAGAGTTTTGGATATTATTCACATTGAAGCAAAGTCTGGAACATGTTTAACTTTGAAAAAAACAAGAGAATTGGTTTGTTAAATTTTTATTTATATGTTTTAATCATTTGTTTTTCAGATAGAAAATGTAATAAACGACAACGATGATGAAGACTCACCATTTACAGAAATTTCAATGTCTGCAACTTACGGCTTTGTCAAGCGTCATCCGGAGCTGAAAACTGGAACGCCGAAGAATCTGGACATTAACAGACTGGCTGTTTCGTGCAGAAGTGTTTTAAAACCCTGGTATAAAACACTCGACGAGCTGCACGAAAAATACAATTACAATCCAGCTTTAATTATAAACATTGACGAATCTTCAACGCGCGTTCCCACAGACTCCAAACAGCTTGTAGTGCATACAGCAGATACAAAAGCAGGTTTTACGAAAGAACCACCGAGGATGATCAATTCTACATTCGTAGCAGCTGTTGCAGCTGACGGATATGCCTTTCCTTCAGTCATTTTGTGGCCAAGTGCAAAGCTGCCAGAAGAGCTGAAATGCCTATTATCCCCAACGTTGGAAATTTGGGCAAATGGAAGCGGCTGGATGGATAATGAGTGCTTTAAAAGGTATGCTCTCACCATTCTTCTGCCTTCCATCATCGAAAGAAGAAAGCGCATGTCACTTGAAAACGAACACATTCTTCTCCTTCTTGACTCGCATGCATCTCGCGCAGATCCATCGATCTGGCGAGAATTCCAAAAACAACAAGTCGATGTTTTAACCTTCGTGCCACACAGCACACACCTCTGTCAACCACTGGACAGAGGAGTGTTTGCTGTGTTTAAATCTGAACTGACAAACAGATTTGAGGCTCCCTCTTCTTCTTCATCTTCCTCCAAACGAGCTGCAATTTCCGACGTTCTGCCTCAAGCTATCCACACTGCATTATCACCTTCTGTAATTCAGAAAGCTTTTGTCTGCAGCGGTGTTCTGCACAATACTTCTGGGCCAGTTCTTTTGAAACTGCCCGAATCATCTATTTATCCTCTTCCATCCCGAAGAAATAGATTCAACTTTTATGGAAAAGTGATAACCGACGAAAATCTTTTAGAGAAATGGGAAAATCATTTGAAAATGAATATTGAAAGGAAAAATGAAATGGATGAAAAGGAGAAAGATGAAGTGAAGACTGTTGTGGATGAAAAGAAAAAAATAAAAAGAAGATTTCTTCATGTGAAAAACGATGATTCTGATGAAGAAAAGAAAGATAATGCATTAAATCGAGCTGAAGGAAAAAGGAAAGTTATCAGAAGAATTAATTCTGATTTTGTTTTCTTTTAATTATGTTGTTTTTTGAATTTTTTTCACTTCATTTTTTTGGGTCAGAATAAAGAAAAAGGGTCAAGATAAAATAATAACCCTATGTTGAAGAGTAATTTCATTCGTATTTCATCGCACATTTCAAAAAAAAATAATATGAAATGAACAAAATATTCATCAAATCTTTGTTTTTCTGAAAAAAAATTATACAAAAAGAGTTTCCAATTAACAAGAACAGTGAATATCTGTTATTTTTTATGACTTTCTCTTCATTTACTTATTTTCTTCATTATTATGCGAGTGAATGTTTGACAAATGATGATGCGATAGACAAAAAGTTTGGTACAAAACACTTGTTTTTTTATGATAAAATTTCGCTCCATTTGTTTAATTTGTAAATGAAATTAGAATATATTGTTATTGTCAAATTTCTGTTCACACCCACAAAACTAAACTCGAATTAATGCAATAGCATTGTCAAGTTTTAACTCTAATAAAAGTGAAGTTTTATGAGTGCGAACGGAAATTTGAAAAAACTTGTAATTTTTATTTTGTTTAGAAAAAACAAAAGGAATTTTTGAAAAAAAATGCCAACAATAAAATAATTATAAATAGACTTTGTTAAGTTTGATAACTCCCATATTTTACCCAATTACTAATTTAAAATCTAACGAAATCATAAACAATGAAAAATTCATTCAAATTATTACTTAAATTAATAAAAAGCAAAAGAATTCAACATAACAACAAGCAATCAAGATAAATGAAAAATAAAAATGAATTGAAATGCATAATAATAAGATTTTTTAACTCAATTTCAATGAGTCTTCTGCTTTGCCATTAGAAGATCGACTTTTTTCACTCCCTGTGTCTAATAAATTTTCAATAAATAAAAAAATTTTTTATTTGTACATAAAGGTTTTTAACAACTGAAGGGGGACATACTTCCCAAGTTGAATTCAATGCAATCAGAACAATGAGCACTACATATAGAAATACAATCGCTATAACCAATCCAGCGAAAGCGACCGTTTGCAAATAAGACATCATTCCATTTAGAATGTTGTTAGCCACTCTGTCAACAATATCGACAACTGAGCAGGGTCCTTTCGAAGGCGCATCAGCAATTGTTGCACCGTAGCCGTAGCATGTAGCTTCAAAGTATTCGTCCATTGTCTTGTGGCACTGATCAGCAACTAGAATGAAATATGATATTCAAACATATATATATTTATAGCAAAGTTCACAAAAATTCATTTGAACATTATTTTACGTTAAAAATAAAGGCAAATATTAATTCGATATGAATGGCATTCAAATACACAAAAAAACAGAACAAACCTCCAATGTTTTCTTTACTAAGGCATGCATCACTGATTGAGTCGACCAAGCTTTGCCAAAACATTGCTGGGAAAAACAAAATAACAACACCAAATACAGCAAATACTCCAAGAACAATAATTAGTATCAAAGCATAGAGATGGAGGCCGATATTACATTTTCGGGGCATCATTCCGCACACACAACCAGAACTCCCAAGAACTATTATAACGATTCCAACTCCAAGTAAAATCCACCCAAAGAATGAAAAATCTCCCCCAATGTTTAAAAAATCTTTAAATATGATTGACATAACAAGAATAGCAACACCAGCTGCAAGAATGAACAAAGAACCAAAAGACAAATTAACTTTCACAAAAAGCTCATAACCAATTATATATGCGCATAAAATTAAACACAATAGCAAAACAATTGATAAAAGAACAATCATCACAGTGACAACAACAGGATTACCGGTAAAAACATTCAAAACTTCTGCAACTCCACCAACATTTATTAACCATGCTGCTAGGCTATTTGCTAACTCTTGACCAAAAGTTGATATTGTTTGCTTTACAAAGTTATCGGAATAAAAGAAAAACATTGAGATGATGAAAATTGCAATCAGTAAAATGAACAAGATGAAATAATATATCACTAAGCATGAGAGATGCGCCTCTTTACCTTTTGGCCCAAAACTTTATAAAAAAATAGTTATTTTACTTCAAATAATGAAATATGATAATTACCGTGAGCCAATGCAACCAAGAATTGGTAGGATTATCAAAATTACAGAAATAATAGCAAAAACTGTAATTAATACAGATGCTGCTATTTTAGAGGATACAATGTACATAAAAAGCACGAAAAGTGCAACACCAACTAAAAAAAGGATAGTGTTGCTAACGATGAATAAAACTTGCGCTATTGGTTTTGGATGAGCACCTGTTAAAAATGCATGTATTCCACTTTAACAATTGATAATTATCACAAACCGTGGCCAGCCATCAATTAAAGAAAGAAATCAGATCTAACCCTTATCTTTTCGTTTTCCTCTTTTTTTTTGTAACCTTTTTTAATCTGCGCATGATAGAGCAAGTTAAGCCTCAAAGATTTTCGTCAAACATAGGGATGCTTTCAAGGGCGATAGGCTCCGTTCGGTACCAGCAGGGTGTGAATGCTTGAAAGAAAAGAATATATTTAAGATTGTTTTTCAACAGGTGAAAGCGAAGTGATTGTTTCCGTTAATGGCCCATCTCTTGCACCACCAAAAAAGCATTTGTATGATAGAGCGTTTATAGAACTATTTATATTTGAGAAGGATGAGCGAGTGGATACGTATTTTGATGCACGACCTTCTGTCGGATATAAAGTTGCAGAAAAACGCATTCTTTGTTTGTTAAATAATTGCATACATGCAGTGCTCCTTCCGGGAACACTTATCACAATTTGCGTGCAAGTTGTTAATGATGATGGTTGCGTATGTTCTTTTCTATAAGCATTACACAATTTACAGAATTTTTAAAAAGATTTTATCAACTTCCATAAATGCAATAACTTTAGCACTAATTGATGCAGGAATTCCACTTTTATTTACTCCATGCGCTTCAACAGTTTCCGTTATTCCAACAAAAAAAAGATCAAGAGAAGGAACTCTTGTTGAGGCTTTGGCAATTTGGCCAACAAAAAAAGATGAGAAGGTTTGAAGTATAGCATTCACGTTTTTGAATTAGCATTTTGCTTTTATTGCTCATTTTGCCTTTTTTGTCTAAAACAAAAAAATTAAAACTTTGCCTCTCAGAATGCAATGATGACAGCAAATATGACATTTGCCAACAGCAACATGGAAGCAGTCGGGATGATGTGGATGGAAGGAGTTGAAGTCGGCAGCGAGGAAAAGCTGACTTCAATCATAAATCTTGCAAGGTGTGTTGCTTTTTCTAATTCAGTATTTATTGCTTTATTGCAATATGAAATGAACTTATTTCAATGTTGTGAATGCTTTGTATTTGAATTTTTTTGTTTAAATTCTACAAAATTTAACAGAAGAGGAGCAAAGCAAGTACTTCAATTCATAAGAACAGCAGTTGGACACAAATTTAATGTTTCTGAGTCTTCTTTGCAATCCTCGTCTTCTTCCATTGATTCAACCGATGTTGATACATAAGAATCTTCATTTACTTCATGTTCACTCACAAATTGCACATCTCCATCCAAGTAAAAGTTAGAAACGTCAAACAAACTTGATGGACATCCAACTTAATGATTTATAAAATTAAAAAATTTTCAATTTTCTATGTGAACTATTTTGTTGTTTTTTTTTTTTTTTAGGCTTTCTTCTTTTTTTTACTTTCCATTTCACAATTCGCTTCGCATTTCAGAAAAAATCCTCCAAATTGAAAAGCTAACATAGACACGAAAAAGTTGTCTGCGAAGAAAGAATGGCAACAATTGAAAAATAGAGAGAGAGAAAGAGAGAAAGGGAAAAGAATGAAATTTTCTTTTCAATTGTTCTTTGTATTTGAAGCGTGAGATGGGTGCAATGAGGAGCTGAAGAATTATTTTTTCGCGTTATTTCAAAAAAATAAACGAAAATTGCTTCTTCAAAACTCAAATTCAACAAAATTCAAATTTAAAGACAAATAAATAAAAAAAAAGGAGAAGTGAAAAAATAAAAAGAATACAAAAGAAAAGATAAAAGACATAGAAATCTTTGTCATTCATTGATCCTTCCTTCAGTTCTTGCTTGTCTTCGTTTTGGTGTCAGGAATAAGAAAGTGCGGGAGCTGTTCTCTGTACAAGCGGAGAAACTCGACAAGCCGAATTTCCAGCTGCTTCGTTGCTTTGCGCGGCACTTGGCGCAGCAGATGGGCAAACTGTGCAGGTGTAGCAGCAGCTGAGATGATCGGCTTTGGACGCTCGCCTTTGGGAGAAGAGGCCAATGGAGAGGAAGAGGAAGAAGAAGAAGAAGATGATGATGATGATGATGAAGGAGAGGATGAAGGGGAGTTTTGAATTCCGACTGGCCTCTGAGGAGAGGAAGCAGGGCTGCGTGGAGAAGATGCAGTCAGCGGCATCACAGGGACAACAGTAGCAGCAGCAAGTGCGCGGGAGATGGTGCCAAGTTCAGTCTTCTCCATCAGCTCTGTCTCCAACGCTGACAGAAACGCTGGGAAGCGGTCGTGGTAGAGTCCCGTTGCCCATGCTTCGCGGAAGAAGCTGATTGGATTAAGATTAAAAAAATAAGTAAGAAAAGAAAAGATAAGAAAAGAAAAGAAAAGAAAAGAAAAGAAAAGAAAAGAAAAGAAAAGAAAAGAAAAGAAAAGAAAAGAAAAGAAAAGAAAAGAAAAAGAAAAGAAAAGAAAAGAAAAAGAAAAAAAAAAGAAAAAAAAAGAAAAAGAAAAGAAAAAGAAAAGAAAAGAAAAGAAAAGAAAAGAAAAGAAAGAAAAGAAAGAAAAAGAAAAAGAAAAAGAAAAGAAAAGAAAAGAAAAGAAAAAGAAAAGAAAAGAAAAGAAAAGAAAAGAAAGAAAGAAAGAAAAGAAAAAGAAAAGAAAAAGAAAAAGAAAAAGAAAAAGAAAAAGAAAAAGAAAAAGAAAAAGAAAAAGAAAAAGAAAAAGAAAAAGAAAAAGAAAAAGAAAAAGAAAAATATTTTGAAGAAAAGTTAATAAATCATATAGAAATTGATAGAATTGTTTGACATTTGAATGCGAATAAGATAAAACAGTTAAATAACAAACACGATAAATACAAAAACAATGAAGATGATAAAAACATAGGTAAAATAACAAACCTAATCAAATCAGGAATAGCGCCTTCATCGTATCTTGCACAGAGCTTATTTGCGATTGTCTGTGTGAGTCCAATGAGACTGGAAAGATTGGGTGTCTCGATGATTTCTCTGCCGATGTAGTTCAGACAGGCAATGCGCTGCAGATTGTCTATGCACACACTCACAAAATGGCCGTTGCGGTCAACACACAAATCCCTCTGAAGAATTTCATTTCACAGAAAAAGAAAAAAGAAAAAAGAAAGTTCAAAGTTAATAGTTAAAAATGAAAATTATGTTATGAAAATAAAAAAAAAATTATAAAATTTATAATATAAATAGATCAAAATAATCCTTTACAATGATTGAAAGCAAAAAATCATCAAAACATACCACATCACTTCTAATCTTCGCCATTGCCGAGGTCGATCTGTCTGGAATTCTGTTCTTTTCCCTCGCTGAGCTCAGAATCTCTGCCGCCTCCTTTGCCCTCTCCGCCTTCCTAACTTCTCTCTTCTTCGAGAACCCAGGCAATCTTGACCTGAAGAACACCAAATTCCCTGGCAGATAGCAGTATTCGCTCACTGGGCTCACAAAGCTTGCTGCTCGGGGCGCGCCCAGCTTCGCCTCTTCGACTGCCTCCTCGTCTTGCGACATGAACTGCGTCTGCTTCCCAATCACAATCCCCTTTGGCCGGATGACCTTCTTCTTCGCCAGCGCGTCTGCCCCGCTCGACGCAGACAGCGACGAATCCAACGCAGACTGGCTGATCCCGCTGATGCTTCCATTGCCTCCTCCTCCTCCTCCTCTGCTGCTTCCATTGCCCATGCTCCCTCCATATTCTCCGCCTTCCACCACATTCGTCAGGATCTGCTCTGTGTTGTGGCTCAAATACAACCCCACAAAGCTGCCACACTCTCTTCCATTGTATCTGTCCAGGCTGTGTGGGAAACGGCACTTGCGAGAGAACTTCGCAATGGGGCCTGCACCCAAAATGAGCGGGTCGTTCGTCGCCCACTTCTCATCTACGGTGAGCCTGCCGTCGTAAACAATCGAGTTCTCGTTCAGCGCATAGAACAGGTTCGTGTCCACGTCCCGTGCCGCACATGAAATAAACAGCGAGCACTCGATGTTCACCTGCGGAATCTCTGTTGGCTGTTCCTGCTGCTGCTGCCTCCGGAACAAGTCCATCGCGTGCTGAGGGCCAGACGAAGGAGGCGGGGCAGGCGCGTGCGAAGAGCCGTCGTGATAGACACGCCGCGTGTTCCGCACACGTGGTGAGTATTGGAAGATGTCAATCTCTTCTTCTTCTGCGTCTGCTCCGTCTCTCCCGTCAAACCTCCTCTGTGCCACAGACACTGCCGGCGCACCTTCTTTGCCTTCCTCGTCCTTCGCGCCTTCTTCTCCTCCTCTTCCCAATGCCCCCATCCCTTGCCCCTCTTTCTTTTTCTTCTTCAGCGGAGTCGGTGGGCGGCAGATCTCATCAATGTCTGTTTCCTTTGGCACCTCAAACTGCACCCACTTCAGCTGAATACGCCTTGTCACTGGAACAGGTGGCAGATCCATCTGCTCCATCTGCATCTGCTGCTGCTGCTGTGCCACTTCCATCGCCCTCAAACCTGCTCCCATCCCTCCCATGCTGCCCAATGTCGATGTCAATCCACCAGATGTCAAGTCATTCCCTCCTCCTTCTCCTCCGTCTCTTCGGCTCGAAAGCAAACCATCCTCCATCTTTCCCATCTCTCCCATGTCGCCTCCATAGCCAGCTGTTCCGCTGAGCATCTTTTCTGCCATTTTCCGCTCGTCTTCTTCAGGATTCGCTATCTTTTCATACAAACGAGCGAGTTTACTGTATGAATTCTCCAGAGCAGCAATACGCTTTGCATTCTCTTCTTCCTCCTCTTCATTCACAATCTCCCTTTCTGTTGCTCCTTCCTCTTCCTCTTCTTCCTCCTCCTCTTCTTCTTCCACCTCTTCATCTTCCCCAGCTTGCTCTCTTGCCTCCTTCCTCCTCCTCCTCTCCTCCTGCCTCGCCTTCTTCGCTGCATAATACGCCTCTCTCCTTTCCTCCAGCTTCTTCTCCGCCTGTGCCCTGATCATCCCAATCCTCTTCTTTATCCTGTTCTGCGCTGCCTCAATCGATTTTAACTTAACCTCCCTTTGCTTCTCAGCCGAAAGCGGAATGGAGTTTGCATACGGGTTGAACCGCGCTGCCCCCAACGACGAGCCCATCGAAGCATCGCCTCCACAAGCTGCTGCCCACGCCTTTTCAGATTCTGCCCCAACACCATCCAACAGAACACCATGTTGCTCTGCCAGAAGTGCAGCTGCTTTCGCCCTTCTTCTTTTCGCTCGTGCTCGAAGCATCGCGTCTTCGTCTTCTTCTTCACCACCTTCGTTTTCGACTTCTTCCATCTCGTCTTCGTCATAATCTCCCCATATGTCGTTCGCCATCTCTTCATCCAAGTTCTCCTCCTCTTCGTCTTCCTCCTCTTCCTCTTCTTGCTCCCCTCCTTCGCCTTCGCCTTCCCCTTTCTCCTTCTCTCCACCTGCTCCTGCCCCATCTCCTCCAATCCCGCTCCCATTCCCAGTTGCTGTGAAGTACTTCCTCAGCTCCCCATCCAGCGCATCTTCCACTTCTCCGTCTGGTCCAATGCCATCTTGCGACTTGTCTGCCTCTGCCTGTGCATCTCCTTCATTCTGCTCTCCATCCACCTGCGCTGCCTTCTTCTTTACAAACTTCTTCCGCCACGACTTCTTCTTCGGCTTCGGAATCCGGAACTGCATGCGGTCGGTGCCATACTCCTCAAAATCGGCTGTGATTGGAATTTCGCCAAGCTCTGTGTGCGCACACGTGGCATTCCACCCTTCCACGATCTTCACGCCCGCCGCTGTCAGATAGTCTTCCACACGACGCAGCGTCTCTTCCTCGTCGAATGGAGAAACTGGCTTCAAAACAACCCCATTCACTCCTGCTGCACCTGTCGTCACTCCATTTGCAGCTCCTGCTCCGCTCTGAGTTGCTCCTCCTGTCTGAAGCGTCGACAGCATCTGTGTGTTGAGTGGAGTGGAAGGCACACCCGATGCAGAAGAAGACGACGATGCACCCACAGACAAAGTGGCTGATGGCCCATTGGAAGCACCCGATGAAAAGGGAGAAGACAAAACTTCGTGGTCTTCTTCTCCATCGAGTCTTCGCTCTGAGTCCAGTGCCTGGCTGCGTGGATCAGGTGCCGGTTTGATCAGCATAAGCCTCTTGCCAGGCACACCCGCAGCCAACAAGCCATGCAGCACTGCATATGCTCTGAGAGAAGAGCCGTAGACAACTCCCGTCTCGTCGTCATCGTCGATCCAGCGGGGCATCCCGGGCTGTGTGGGCGTGTTGATGAACTGGTGGATGCGGAAGGCGTCTGCCTCAGACGACAAAGTTACCGCCCCGTCCGCCACATCGACGTGGAAGTCGTTTTCTGCTTGTGGTTGAGGCAGGCGTTTAAGTGTCTGATCTTGCAGCCCCGTGGCAATAACGAGGATGTCATAGGGAACAGATGAGCCATCAGAGAGCAGGATTTCTCTCTTGTCTCTGTCAATGTTCAGCAGCACGCCGGGGACAACAGACACAAAGCGCTCCAAACCCAACCCGGACAGAGTGTCTGCGGTGTATGCACATGAGGAGACAGTGTAAAGAGAAGGGGCGGGAGGGCGGTAAGGCGAAGGGAGGAGGAACAGCGAATGACGTGTGGTGGGTGTTGGAGAGAGGAAAGAAGGCGGGATGGATGTTGGAGGAGGGTAAGGGAGGGTATCGGGGATGATGCTCTTTCTTTTGGAAAGGAGAGGAAGGAGAGAAGGATCAGGTGGGGTGATGTATGGAGGAGAGCGGACAATGACGCCTGGCTTGTTCGGCAGCAGCTGTCCGTTTTTCTCTTCTGCTTTTCCCTTTTCGCTTGTTCTCAATTCCTCTGCACTCTGACTGCTCTTCGGATCCTCTTTCTCTCTCTCCTCTTCTTCTTCTTTCGGATCCACTTTTGCCGACCACAACGGCGCCAAGGGGACAACTGCCTGCGAACCAGGGATCTTCGCCTTGATTGCCACAAGCGGCGGGACAGGTAGCGGATGGATCAGCCTGTGCGACGAAAGCGCTCGAGCCTCGTAAAAACGGCGGAGCTGCCACGCTCGCTGCTTCTTCTGAAGGAGGAGGTCGATGTACTCTTCTGTGTTCTGCTCAACATCTGGCGCGAACAGCGTGGCATCGTCTTGGCAGTCGTCTAATCCACTCCAGTCGATTCCGAATCCATCGTCTTCCATCTCATCCTCACTATCGCCTTCATTCTCTTCTTCTCCCTCTCTCTCCATTCTCTCTCCCCCGTATCCTTCCTCCCTCTCCCTCTCCCTGTTCTCTCTTCCTCCTTTCCCTTTCTTCTCTCTCAGCATCTCCTCGCTCCACTGCTTCTCCAGCCCAATCGCCATCTCTGTCGACAGCAGCTCCTTCGCCGGGTTCACATCAAGCGGTGTTTCTGCCTGGTTTCTGCCCATCTTCCCTTCCAGCCCCTTCTTCGCCCCTTCATACACACTCATCCCCTTCGGAAACGGCTCAGCAAACGGATGATGATGGAAAGGAGGGGAAGGCACAATCGAAGAGTCCATTGTGGGTAGCCCGTGAGGAGAGACAAGAGTCAAAGAAGAGAAGAATTTTGTAGAGCAGAAAGACAGCTGCTCTAATACACCCAGCCCTGTGTCTGATGCGCCGACCACGACAATCCTGCCGTTCACCATCGCCCTCCTCTCCAAGCAGCTTCCTCTCCTCATCACACTCAGCGCGAATCTCGGCTCGCTCCAGCGTGTCGGTGGGAGTGCAGAATGAGCTGGAGGAGGAGGACGAATGTGCTTTGTGGTGGGGTCACCAACAGGGCCCAAGGGATCCGGAAACTCCTCCAACCGGTGGATGCGTGCGTATGCATCGTCTAAGGGGATGAAGGAAGGGTTGTCTGTTTCTGCGAGTGGCTGAACAACCTGCCTGCGGGGCGGGGCAGGTGTGAACAAAGAGAGGATACTTTTGGGCACGTGGCAGCCGCCGAAGCGGTAAGAGCGGAGAAAGAGCATCCGCACCGAAGACAGTCTGAATACCTCTCTCAGCACAAACCGCGCGCGCGTGTGGAACAGCGGGTCGAGGGCGAAGTAGACGATGTCTGCGTGGGGCTTTCCCCCCAGCGCTGTTGTGTCCAGCTCGCCAGGCTTCGGCTGCTCCAAGTCCACATCGTCCAGCTCGGACTCGTGCGAGACGAGCGAAATGAGGTCGAACAGCTTTCGGAGTGTGGAGACAGATGTGGCTAAGGAAAGAGCAACAAGGCCGACAATCTGCTGTCCGTAGCGTATTTGGTAGAGCCGCGCCTGCTGCCGGATCCAGTCAGAATGCGCGCGGAGTCGGCTAGTGAGCACATTCTGGATGGATTCTGTGGTTGCTGTGGGAGAAACAATAGAAGAAGAAGAATTTCCTCTGTCGTTTTTGTTTCCTTTAAGCCCTTTTCCAGCAAGAGCTACTAAGGCTGAGGGGACAGGCACGATTGACAAGCCAGCTGACGTCTGAAGTGAAGGTGTTTCGTGATAGAGTGTGGGTGCTGATAAAGTGGAATCAACAGAAAGAGAGCTGATAGCAGAAGAGGAAGATGAGTCGGAGGAGTCTTGTTTGATGGCGGGTGGGATGATCTGCTGTTGGCGCAGGCAGATTGAGAGAAACTCGCGCATTCCAACTTCGTCCTGTTGGGATGAAGAGGAGGCGGAAGAGGAAGAGAAAATGAAAATGGATTTTTGTGGATGAGAGAATTAACAAAAACAGAGTTAAAAAAAAAAATAATAATTTGAAAAAAAAAAAGAGAGAAGGAAATACTATTGAAAGGTTTAAGAAAACAGGCAAATTAAAAAAAAAGATAAAAATGTTCCAAATTCGCATTAATATCATTCATCATCATCATCATCATAATCAATATCATTGTTATTATTCCTTTTATTACAATCTCCACCTCAACCTCCCCCTCCGCCAAACCTTCATTCCCTGTATGTATTCATTCAGCTCGTCAAAGTCCTGTTCCCCCACCGGCGACACATTCAGCGGGGCGCCTTTAAAAGCGTGTTTAGTGACAACATACAGGCTGTGTGGGTAAAGAGAGCGAGGGCGCGGAAACACCTGGACGAAATGGGAGAGAAGGGGAAATTCGAGCAGAGAAGGGGAAAGAGTGATGAAGCAGTAGAGGTGGCTGGGGAAGTGGTCGAAGACGGCGGAGATAAAGTCGATTGAGCGGTGCTCGAACTCGGGCTTGAGGCAGTACAATGTGATGCAGACAGCGTTTGGAGCTGGGTTTGGGGTTGGAAATGGGGGTTAAGGAAAAAGTGAAGGTGAAGGTGAAGGAGAAGGTGAAGGTGAAAGCGGATGTGGATGTGGAATGAAGAATTAAACAAAATGAAAAAAAAGGAAGAAAAAAACAAAAAAGAAAAGAAAATTAAAAATAAAAAAATAAAAATATTTCGCACACTTCCCAGCTCATCCACGAAATTGTCGTATTCAGACAGATCGAACGACGCCTGCAGAGAAGACACATCCACATTTGATGTCACACACATCATCCCAATCGCACGCCCTTCGTACTGAAAATGAATGATTTTTGTTGTGGAAAGGAGGTGGGGAAGGGGGGGGGGGGGAATATAAAAGGAAAAATAAAATAAATAAATAAATAAAATATTATAAAATATATAAATAAATAAATGTGTATCAAGGAAATTTGTATCATCAAAAAGAAATAATTTTGGAATAAAATAAAAGAAATAGTTAGAATAAAAGAAAACGGAAATGAAAATGAAAATGAAAATGAAAATGAAAATGAAAAAAAGAAAAAGAAAATAATGAAAAGTTCAGTGAACATTTAGCATAAAAAAGAAAAGAAACAGAAAGAAGAAGAGAATTATCACAAAATAGAAACATTCACACCTCCGCCACAAGCACAATGTCTTTGTCGTTCATCATTTCAATCGACTTAGCAATGAAATAATCTCCTCCTTTCTCTCCGTTCACAGCTGTCGATAAATTCACGTTCTGTTCGTTGAATATCGGAATTAAATCGTCGTTATCTTTAAATCAGTCAACAATAGCAATAGTTTAAATAAAAGTTTAATGAGTGAAGGAAAAAAAAAACAAATACAACAATAATAATAATATAAACTGAAAAAAATTTTATATCAAAAATTCAAAGCCAAACCTTCGACAGTTGCTTTTCTTATCATCAATTCAGGAACAAAATCAAAGCGATGGCAAAAAAATACTTTGCATCGAGATGCAAAGCTATCGTCTGTATTACATCTTATTTCTCTGAAAGTTGAAGTGAGCCACGGAAGCAACGACAAATATGGAACACCATCTGGAGGACAAAATAAAAATACTTGGTTGAAGTCCGGAAGTGATACAAATAATGATCGAAGAATTGAAACAAGAATCTGCATTTCAAGATAATATCATAAAAATCACAAATAACATTCAATTAAACGAATAAAGCAATTAAGATTAAATTGCATGCGTCGTCATCAGTGGATGGAATTGAAAGGAAATTTTTTTGAAGAAAAGCATCGTCCTCTAAAAATGGCGATCTATTAAACAAATTACAAGATGCAAATGTTAACCACAAAGAATCTTGTGCCTGCATTTTATAAAAAGTTATTTTATGGAAAACAATTTTTCAAAATAATTACACAACCGTTATTGTTACTCCAAAATGAGTCATAAGCCATGCTGGCCAAGTGCACATCATTGATGGATTATATTCTACAGCATTGTTAGGATAATCTGAGAATGTTGCAAATCCAACAGGATTCCCTCCTACAAGTGCAACGGCTGACATTGGATTTCCAGTTCTATTTATTGATTTAATGTGCATGCATTATTAAATAAAATTAATCAATGTTTTTAATAATATTTTGATAATGTTCCCAATGCAAAGGGAAAATAATATTTACAAGTTAAATGTTAGAAGTAACAAATATCACTTTTTCTTTAAAATATGAATAACAGCAAACATAGAATGCTGAAGACTAATTCGTGGATAAATTTTATCAAGCAACGATGCATCTCGTTCAATCAAACTTTGAATACTTGGTATATCATCGTAATTAGCTCTTCTAAGTTCCATTCAAAGCTTCGATCAAAACGTTCACCCATAATAATGAATGATATTTTTTCTCTCAATTTTGAATATCTTGCAATATGATAATTGATAAGTTTTAATAATTAAACATTTTGACATTGCCAGAAACAAACTGTACCAAAATATTTTTTTATTGATTTCAAGAAGAATCGATGAAAACCAGTATTTCAATCAAAAAAAGAATACACCAATTATTATTCAAATTTGGTAAAATTATTATTCGAAATTGTTAAACTTCTTATAAAAAATTAAACATCTGCGTCATATGCCTTCTGGCGTGAACATTTATGGATTGAAGTTAAATTAAGAAAAAAATATTTTATTCACTTTTTTTTTTTAATATTCTTCTATTGTTTGAAATTAAAATAATAAAAATTAATTGATATGTATTTAATATTCATGAAATATAATAAAGATGGAGAAAACAGTTATTTTTATTTTTTTATGTTCATTTCCAATTACCAAATGAACAATGAGTTGTGTAGTGATCATTTTTTTGTTGTATTAATACTACTGCACTCACGTCACTGCCTGTCACTGACGTAATTCAAGTCAATAAGGCATTTTTTCAAATGTGTGTGTTTTTAACTTGAAAAAATGAACTCAATAAAATATTCATCTTGAAATAATTCTTGTTTTTATTGAAAGTGAATAATTTTTATTTTTTCAAATTTTCTAATATGGGTGATTTTTTATGGGATCATTAAATTCGACACTTCAGATTTGACAGATTGAATTGGTGAAAAAAATTCATTATTTTATTAAAAATAATTATTTAAATTATGAAGGGGTATTTTTCTGTGAGAAGCTGCAAATTTTAATTTTCCTCAAAAAACATCTCAGTAATACAAACTCATTTGATATTCGAGAGTTTCATTACAACTTTATTTGTGCTCAGAAATGTCTCGATTTTTTTTGAAATATTCCCTTTGTTTTATTTTCAAATCCAATAAAAATTTCATATTTCGATCATATTTCTGTTTTCACTCACCAAATTTCACTGTGATTAAAACAAAATCTTGACAATGTTATTATTTACTTATTCGTGAATTTTCTTAATTGTGAACAGAAATATTGTCGAAATATGAAATTTTTATTGGATTTGAAAATAAAACAAAGGGAATATTTCAAAAAAAATCGAGACATTTCTGAGCACAAATAAAGTTGTAATGAAACTCTCGAATATCAAATGAGTTTGTATTACTGAGATGTTTTTTGAGGAAAATTAACAGAATTATTCCTCTTGCGATTATTGAGAAATCGATCTTATCCGGTATTTTTTGTGATGTCTGGAATGTTTTGCAAAAACCGTATTAAAAAAAAAAAACCGAAAAAAAATGAATTTTTTTTAAAAAGAAAGAAAGAAAGAAAGAAAAATGGAAAAATAAATAGAAAAATTCAAGTTGAAGAATCTTTTCTTATACATGAACATAAACGAAAATGAAAAACTTATTATGAACTTCTAACTTCTGTAACTTGATGTTTATTTTTCAACTAATTATTGTAAATTTCACAAATGAACAACTGCTATTTTTACAAAAGATATTTACCAACAAAACCAAAATTTGTAAGATGAAGTCCTTGCTGCTTATGAAATTACAAAAGTGATCTGAATAAAAGTTGATATTTCAAAAATAAATGTTTTATTCCAGATAAAAAAAAAACCGAATTAAAATACTCATTTTTCATTTTTAAATATACGAATAAACCATGAAAATTAAATTTCAAAATTATTATTTCTTCATAAGTGCTTTGAATTAATGATTGATTTCTTCTAAAAATTATTATGAACCTGTTTTATATAGATTTCATGAAAACATTTTCCATAAAAAGCAATAACATTATTTTTTTAAATAATAAAAAATAAAATAAATCGTACAAGGAGAAATCCTTTGACATTTGAAAAGAAAAAATATATGCAGCACAAATATGTTGTGACAAACGAAACGAAATGAAATTTTGAGCTTTAAGATTTTTGTTCAACTCAATGATTTCTTGTATTTTTCTCAATTTTTTTTTATTTTCTTAATTATTATGCGTGGAATGTTGGACTTTTTATGATTAAATGGAGAAAGAAATTGGATCAAATTTGAGTTTTTTTTTCATAAGTGCAAAAATTTTGCCCAAAATACAAATTTTATTTCTATGTTTTCAATCAACACACTTTTTTGAAAAAAAGTTCATAAAATAAATTTGTCATTTTGTTTAATTAAAAGAAAACACATATAATAACACAGTTTAAATAAAAAAAACTAATAAAAATATAAAAGAAATTATGTAAAAATGATTAACAACTTCGAAAAACTCTGACTGTGCATTGCTCATTGAAAAGAAAGAAAAACGATCACTTCTTTCATTTTTTTCACAAGCAACATTGCAACATAGAACAGAGGAAATGCTGTGTTCTTCAGTGGCAATGCAATCACTCAATCTCCGTTCGAGAATTGTGGATCAACAACTCCAATACAAAGAGTCTGGAATCAAAGAACAGCTGATAATGCTGAATTCAATGGCTGGCTTCCAATCATCGACCAGAACAAAATCGTTGCAAATGGTGGAAGTGATGTCGATGCCTGTGGCAAAACACAGCAAAGCCCATGTTCCACCATCGAGTACGCCCTCACTGGCTTCATTTCCCTCCTCCAAGATGCCTCTCTCACCCTCCTCACCTCAACATTTGTTCCTCTTCAAACACTCACCTTCAGCTCGGCTGATACAAAAATCACCGGAATTAATTAACTTTTTCTGATTCTCATATAAATTCTTTCTTTTTCTAATTTTAAATATTTTTTATGTCATTGAAAAATCCTTGTGCTTTCATCTTCTTTTCACCAGAAGTTTATTTTTTTCAAAATCCTTCATCTGCTCAGATAAAAGTATTTCTTCGAAATTTCTTCATCAAGTTTCTCTTCTTCATCAAAAGAAAATAAAGATCTTTGCTTTAAGGAATCATCATTTTCTTCTCTTCATACAGCATTCCTTCAATCATAGCAGCAATCTCTTCAAAATTTTCAATTTCTTTCGCCTTTTCCATTTCACCTTTTTTGTCTGCTGTTGATGCCCCCCCCCCCCCCCCCCTTCCTCTTTGAATTGCCCTTCAAATGCTCCTTTTCCCACAAATCGCTTTCCTTCATTGGCTCGTCTTCTGCAACTTTTCAAATGCTCGTTGCGTTGTTAACTCTGAAGAAGTCCTTCCTCGCAATCATTCGTTCCAAATATCCCTGCTTATCCTGTTCTTTCTGTTTTCAGCTTGTGCTTCAGCTTCTGAATGAAAAAGGCAAAATAGAGCTATTTTTTTTTTTGCTGTGCTCCTGACACATGTCAAAAAATTCACTTCCATTTTCAGTTAATTTCAGCTGATGTTCCATCTGAGAATAAGCATTTCCTTTTGTGCTTCTGAATGGGCCGCTGAATACAAGGCTTCGAGAAGAGTTTGAGGAAAGTTGAGCAATCAGAAAATAATGAAATGTCTTTTTTATTCATCGAAGAAGGAGCCGAAGAAGAAGAATGCTAGAATGAAAAGGCAGACTTTGCCTCTATAACGCTTCATCACACGGATCTTGAATGAAAAATGAAAAGGAGAATGCTGCGACTGATCTTCAGTGACGAAGAAAAGTGAATGAAACAATTTTTGGTTCAATTTGGCGGAGCTGCTGAATTGAATGGCCTGAATGAATCAGAATGATGTTCTCATCCAGCAGGAAGTGAGAGGAATAGAACAAAAATGAAGCAGATGAAGTCGAGAAGAAGTTGATAAGGAGAAGAAGAAGAAGATAATGAAATGATTGGTGAATTATTTGGAAAAGAAGAAAATGAAATGGGAGAAGAAAAATGATTCGAGTTTTTCATCTGTTTTTGAGCTTTTTGAATGAAAGAAGGAAATTCTTCATTCAATTCATCCAGCTCTTCTTGTGTGATTTGCACTTCCTATTTAATCCACTTCGTAAATTATAATTATTTGTATTATTTTCGTTATTCTTATCATCTTTTGGTGAAATTAATAGAATTTCTTCTTCGTCTTCATCATCATCATCTTCTTTTTCATCTTCTTCTTTTTCATCTTCTTCTTTTTCATCTTCTTCATCTTTCTCTTTCTCATTGTCATTGCTATTGCTGTTGCTATTTGTTGAGGAAGACACATTCTCGACGAACGTCTTGTTCGCTTGCGCCCGTGCCATGGCTGGAGTCGTCTGGTCGGGCATTGGAATCGGCATTGGCATCAGCAGCAGCTACATCGGTAGCGATAGCGGTTGGCGTTGTCACAGATGGATTTCCAGCGCTGCTTGTCCAAGTGATCCAACGGCACTCCAGTTTCAGAGCAAGCAGCGTTCCCCTTCGCATGTTGCGCCATTCGGCCAATCCAATAGCCGTAGTCATTAACATCAACATTATTATCATCATCTTCTTCTTCTCTATCTACTTCTTTCTCCTACAAATCTCTTCCACTCAAACTAATTTTTCTTCCTTTCATTTTCATGCAAAATTCCTCAACTGCCCTCGGAATAATTTTTCTATTTCTCCGAAGTTTTTCAATTTCTTCATCATTTTCTCTTCTTTTTTCTTCATTTTCTTTGCAATTTTCTTTGTAATTTTCTTTCTTTCTTCTTTTCTTCCTCTTCTTCCTCTTCTTCTCTGCTCACACCCTCAGTTTTTGTTGCCTCTTTTGTGCAAATAAAACTTCAGCTTCTGCTTTCTCCTCGGCTTCCTCTCCCTTTTGCCCTTCTTCTTCTTCTTTTTCTTTCTTCCTTCCTTTCTTCCTTCCTTTTTTGTCATTCGTGTCTCTCTTTCTGTATGTCGATTGATTTCAGAATTTTGCTCTTTCTTTTCTTTGCTCAATAAAATTCATCATCTCATTCTGCTTTCAGTTATCTTCCTCTTCTTTCTCTTCCTTTCTCTTCACCTCTTCTTCATCCAAATCATCTTTGTCTTTTGTCCAACTGACAATTCCAACTTCCTCATCCATTTCCTCTGTAAACCCATCTATCATTTGCTCTTTCTTCTTTTGTTCTTCCTCTTCCACAATAATTTTCTTCAACTTTTTCTTCTTCATCTTCTTCTTCGTCTCCTTCTTCGTCTTCTTCTTCGTCTTCTTCTTCGTCTTCTTCTTCGGCTTCCTCTCCCTTTTGCACTTCTTCTTCTTCTTCCTCTTCTTCGCTTTTGCTGCCTTTGCTCCATTTTTCCTGAATTTATTTCATGTTTCTCGTCATTTCCATTTGGCGCTTTTGTTTTCGACCGAATTGCGGAATTATCGTTTGAAACAAAACACGTCCAATTTAATAAGAATAATATTTCTTTCATTTAAATAAAAGGGAATTGTTTGGAGAAAATGAAAAATTAGAAGGAAAAGATGATGATGATGACAAAGGCAAAGATAAGGAAGAAGAAGGTGAAGAAGAAGTTACAGTTGAAGAAGAAGAGGAGGAGGAGGAGCATGTTGATGATAATGAAACGATAATGTTGATAATAACGATATTAAAGTAAATAAGGATGAGGATGATGAAGATGATTGTAAAGTGTGTGATGAAGATTTGTTTGGTCAAATACCAAAACAAGAAGAGCAGCGCAGATGAAAGAAGAAAGCAATCGCAAATGGCTGTGGCCTCAAGGAATTGATGTGCAACTGCCAATGAGAAGCAACACGATGAAAAATGTTGTTTCTTTCTGTTTCCTTTTTCCTCTTCTCAGCGGCTCAATCACAAAAGGAAATGACTTTTATTCTCTATTGTTCTCAAAATTATCATTACCTTTGATACTTTTCCAACATTGCTGACGGAGATGATGAAGAAGGTTGTGCATGGAGGAAGATGACGGTGTTTGAGATGTGTTTGATGAAGAAGAATAAACACTTTTCCTTTCAATCATTCCTTTATCATTTTAGCGAATATGCATATGAATGGAAATGCATTTCCTCTTCCAAAACAATGTTGATGAACGATGATTCATAAAAGTTCGAAGGAATTGTTTCAATGGAATCTTTTCCATTCTTTTCTTTCGTAATCATCATGTTGTTTGTTCTTCTCCTCTTCAAAATTATTTCAATCAAAAAACAGCCTTCAATCTGATTCTGCCTCCTCATTTTCCCTTCTTCCTTTCTCCAAAAGAAATTCTTCCAGTATGTAGAAATCCATCAGACATTTCTCAAATAACTTCCACTGCCCAAAAATACGAATAAATATAAATAAATAAAAGTATTTTCATAAAAAGATTCGAATTAAACAGAGTTTGCAGCACACCAATCGCTCATTGCATTCCTTTTTGCAACCCCTTTGCCTCAACAAAAATATGTTCATTTTCACTCATTTCTCATTTTGGCCTTTTTCCCTTGAAGTGAAATTCCATCTCTATCTGTGAGAAAAACACATCAAAAACCCAACCCAAATGCTCATATAACCTTGTTCCATGCATCTCATCCCTTTTGCCAAAAGTGTCCATTTCAGCCAATCGAGGCAAAAACAATCATTTCTTTCAAAACATCGAAAATCTCTTCAAATAAAAATATCACAAAAATTCCACCAAAAGACACACATTTATATGTGATGCAGAACTGCAAAACTTTCAGCATTCACGCATCTTCCATTCATCTGTGAAATCAATCTTCACATCATTCATTTCTTTCCCTGTTGCCTTTTCTCATGAAAACACAGCCAACAAAATTATATGCTCCAAATCATATGTTGTTCCATCTCAGAGGCAGATATCGCTGGACGGAGAGCGACGGCTGAAATATCAGAACATCAACAAAAATGGATGAATCATTCTCTATTATTCATCGGATCATAAATAAATGTTGAAAAATATAAAAGAAAAATATTTATAACCATATAGCAATATGATATTCAACAAAAATTGAATGATATTTTTTTGTTGAAGTGCCCATATTAGTCTGCAATAGAAAAAAGAAAAGAAAGCAGTTGGAGAGGCATGGTTATGTTGCTATCAGGAATATTATATTGTGTGTGGATAATTTGTGTGGGGTGCGTGTGCAAGGGTGCTGCAAGTGATGGGGCAGGATTTGTTGAGGAATCAGCGAAAGAAGGAGAATTGGATTATTCTGAAGGCACATGGTCAGAGAAGGCTCAAAACAACAAAATTGGAGATGACATTTTATTTGACACACATGTTGAAGGAAAAGAAGGTGGAGTGAGAGAGACCTTGAAAGAGGAGAGAATGATAAAGAAATTCACAAAACAAAGGAATGGGGGAAGTGGAGAGATTGGGAAAGTTGAAAAATGGGGTTTTTGTGATGAGTGGAAAATGTGGGGAAAAGTGGGTGTGTGTGGTGGGAGTGGGGTTGAGGGAAGTGTTGTTGGGATCAATTCATCACTGAAACTGAATTCATTGGGATTGAGGGAAAGAGGTGGGGAGAGTGTGCTCAGGGCATCGGATGGAAGTTTTGTTGAGGTGAGCGGATGTGTGATTGGAGTTGAGAGAGAGACACCCCCCTTTGATTTGTGTGGGAGCTGTGGATTGTTCACCAACATTTCCCTCAGATCGTCTTCAACTTCGTCTTCAACCTCGACTGAACAGATATTTCCTCCACTTTTCTCTTCAAAAGCAGTGGATGGAGAGATTTCAGAGAAATGTCATGTTTGTGTTTATTCTTCTCATTTCTCATCTTTTTGTGTGTCTTCAGCCCCATTCTTCACATCGCACTTTGTATCCCTCTCTTATTTGACCTTCTTCAACATCTCCACAAATCCACAGAAAACAAGACAACTGGGTGAAGGGCTGGGTCAAAGAGTGTTTCTGATGATTGGGTGCACATTTTCATCAGTGTGGGATGTTTATGATGGGTTCATTGTCCCCTCACTGAACAGCCCCTTATCTTCATTGGCTGCCTCGAACACCTCGTTTGTCGGATGCTATCGCTCTCAGAATGTTGCAGTCAGCGGGAGCGAGGGGAATCCATCGAAACCAGGGAGACAGAAGATTACAGAAAATATGGAGAATTCATTTTCCTGGTGTGAATGGAATGGGTCAAAAACCACTGGAACAAGTATTTCTGTTTCAGATGGAATATCGAGTGGAGGGGCGATTTGCATGCATTACAAGGCATCGGGAACACTTTCAGTGAAATTTTGTTCGTTCAACGACTGCACTGCATATGCTTATGGTGGAGGGATTATGTGCGATTCAATCAATTCAGTCAAGATTGAGAACAACTCATTCAATGCATGTACCGCAAAACATTATTATGGAGGAGGAATATTTGCTGAATCAATTTCGTCATGTGTAAGGATCAGTGGTTGCGAGTTCCAGAAATGCAAAGCGAGTGGCTCAGGAGGAGGCCTTTATCTATATAATTTTAATGTTTCTGGATCTGACTGTATTGAAACAGAAAGTGGAAAAGGTGAGAGTGCTTGTGTGTTTGAATGTTTCTTCACATCATGCTCTCTGACAAACCAATATGGCGGAGGGATGTATTGCTATGGTGTTCCGGCTGCATTCAAAATGAGGAGCATTCAGTTCATTTCGTGCAATGCGACATCATATGGCGGAGGATTGTATTTTAATCCAAATCGATCAATACCTCCCAGCAACAACATTTATTTCTATTTCTTCTTCTTCAATGATTGCAGTTGCAACGCTTCCACTCCATATGGCTACGATGTGTATTTTTACGATGGAAACAATCTCTTCTCATCGAATAACCCATTCTATAAATCGTATACAACGAATACAAATGAGAAGAGAGTGTGCCGTTATTATAAATCTGGAAGTTGGTATTATCAGCATACAGAAAAGAAGGATTGGCTGAATGATGGAAAGTTATTATTTGTTGGAGAGAATGGAAATGATTCGAATGAATTGTGTGGAATGAATGAGACAAAGCCTTGTCAAACAATTGGGCATTGCATGAATAAATGCAATGATGTTGTTAGTTTCGGAATTTCAGTGCTAGGTGGGAAGCATGTGAGCGAAGGGACGACAATCAGTGTTGGGGAAAAGAAGATTTCAGTTGTTGGGAGAGGGAAGGCAGTGAGTGTGATTGGGACAAGTGCGCTTTCTTCGCCTGCAACTACTCTGTTCAGCATATCTACTGGTCAACTGGAGGTGGGGCATGTGGGGATCGACCACAACGCAACAAGAAGCCCATCGCCGAGTGTGTTTGTGGTGTCACTGGGGAGCGGGACTCTTTTGCTGGAGGATGTGGTGCTCAACTCTTCAACATCAGGAGGGAGTGTTATATCAGCATCTGTGTTTGAAGTGGCGCTGAAGCAATTGAAGACGATTGATGTGGAGATTGAAAATATAAAAATGAGTCAGCCACTATTTGCAGAACCATCATCAGCAGGATCTTCATCAGGAGAAAGTGTTTTGGCGAATGTGACAATTCGGAATGTGAATCGGATAGGAGGAGATGGAGTGGTTTTGGCAAAGAGTGTGAGGGGAGGGGAGACATTTGTGGTGTGGAACACAACAATGGAAGGGTTTGAGTGTGTGAATGGGAATGGAGGGGGGATAAAGGTTGAGTTGGAAGCGCCTTCAAGCAAAACTCGGATTGGAACATCAACATCGCACAGCGGAGGAACAACAAAATTCAACAAAACGAAGTGCAGTGGATATGGAGGAGGGGTGATGCTATGGCTAGCAGATAATTCATTTGATTTTGCGATATCATCAGTGAGTTTTGTTGGTTGCAGTGCAACATCGGGAGGGAAAGATGTGTTTGTGAATGGGAGCAGGTTGGTGAGTGGAACAATAACAACCACAAAGCTGAATTTCTCACAAAATGTTTCTATTTATGATGAGCTGATGGGATATGACCGGAATGAGGGAGAGATGGGAATATTCACATTGAATGTGTTTTTGGATGCATTTTCAGGAGCAGCACATGTGGGGAAAGCGGTGAATGGGAATGGAGGATATGACTGGTGGTTTTGTGGGTTTGGTTATTTTCCATGCAAAACGATCGCGTTTGCTTCACAGAACAGATTCAGTTCGTTAAAGAAGAATATTGCGTTGGATTCAGGGTTTGAGCTGGGAGAAGTTGTGTCGATGGCAGGGTCATATGAATGGGAGGTGTATTGTGGGATTAACAAGACGAATGTGAATGTGAGAGTGCCGAGTGGAATGACATCTTCGTGTTTGATAAATGTTGAGAGTGCAAGCTCCATTAAGAACATTGGGTTCCAAATTCCATTTTCGTTATCGAGTGCAACATCACTCATTGGTTTGACCAGCTCATCACTCACACTCACAGACTGCTCAGTTGCTCATTCATCAGAGAGCACATCGAGTGTAGCCTTTGGATACAGCATTGTGAATGCGCAGAGTGGGAGTCTGAAAATGGAACGATTTGTGATTGGTGGAGAACTTGTGTTTGGAGCTCATTCAGCGATTGAATTTTCTGAAGGAATGGCGAGTGTGATTTGTTCAGGATGCAATGTCAGTGGAGTCAAAAGGAATGAGGGAGATGGAGGATGGATGAAGGGGACAGTTGGAGGGAGTGGAACGTTGACAATTGATGGATGCAATGTGAATGGGTGCAGTTGTGTTGGTGGAAAAGGAGGAGGAATATATGTTGGATTGAAGGGAAATGGGAAAGCGGTTGTGAATGGGACGAGTGTGATTGATGGGAATAAGGCAGAGAATAATGGAGGGAGAGGAGGGAGAGGAGGAGGGATGTTTGTATTGATGGAGAGTGGAGGATGTGGATTGACAATTGGGCAGAATGTTGAGTTTTCGAAAGTGAATGGGAATGTGGCCTCATATGGGAAGGATGTGTTTGTTGATTGTGGGAGTGGAGTGTTTTTGGAGTCAAAAGTGAATACCAGTTCATTTGCATTTTTTGACACAAACACCATTCCATCAGATGTATTGAAACTGAGTGGGAGTGAAAATGGGAAAGAAAGTGGAGTGATTCCACTGCTTGTGTATTTGTGCACAATGGGAACAAAAGGGATTGTTGATGGGAGTGGAGGAAATGGGAAGGACCACAACCATTGTGGATTTGAGGCATTCAGGTGTTTGACAGTTGATTATTGTGCGAACTCAAGATTGAGTGAAAGTTCAAAAGAAATAGAAGTTGTTTCATCTTCGTCAATAACCAAGGAAATCACAGTACCATCATTTGGTGTGATAATTTCAGGCAGAATAACATCATCATCAGAAGGAGAGAGGATGGGAGTGAATGTGAGTGATGGAGGATCAGACACACAAGATTGGCTTGTTGGATGTTCGAGTTCACTGACAATGAGGAGACTTTCATTTGTTGTGAAAGGTCAGTTGAATCCAAGGAGAAGTGCATTCATTCATTCAACATCATCAACACTCAGTGTGACGAATTGTTCAGTCTCATTTGAGAGTGGGGCATTGACTGATGGAAAGATAGGATACAGCATCATTGACATGACAGGAGGGAATCTGATTGTTGATGGATTTGTGATGGAAAGTGGAGTGACACTGACAATGAATGGGAAATCACCAATAACGATGACAGGTGGAGTGAAAATGGAGATTTTGAATAGCAGAATGAGTGGAGTGGAAGTGGAAGTTGCAGGTGGAAATGGAGGAGGATGTTTGAATGTAGGGATGGGGGATAATGGGAATGTGAAAATTGAAGAAAGCAATTTTTCATCAAGATGCTCAGGTGGAAGTGGAATGAAAGGAGGGGGGATGATGATATCAGTTGGAAGCGGAGGAACATTGAGGGTGAAAGGAGTGAAATTATCGGGATGTGAAGTGCCATCAGAGGATGTTGAGAATGGAGGGAGAGGAATGGGAGGAGGGATGTTTGTTGAACTTGCCAATCAAATGGGAACATTTTCATTGGAGAGCATGGCATTTGAAGGATGTGAGGCATGGAAAGGGAAGAATTTGTTTGTGGAAGCGCAGGATTTATCTGCTGTCATCAACAGCACTTCAATTGGATTCAATCCAGTGATTGAAGTGAATGTTGCAGACTTGAATGAATTTTTTGGACGAGAAAGAGACAAGCCAGAGCTGATTGTTCCACTTGTTGTGTTTCTTCGAACATTTTCATCACCAGGATATGTGAGTGGGAGAAAACAAGGAAGTGAATTCAGGCTGTGTGGATATGAAGATTACCCATGCAGGACAATTGGGAATGTTGGAGAAGTTCAGTTTCCGAGTTCAAAGAGAGTGATCAGATTGACAAACACATTTTCATTTGATGAAGAAGCTCAGTTGAATGAACAGTCATATGAGATTGATTCGAGCAACAAAGACGTTGGAATAAAAATCGAGGCAACAGGAACAAAAACACAAGAAGCGTTGGTGATGAACAGTGTTTCATCAACATTGGCAGGGATACTGTTTGAATTGGGAGAATCGATTGGAGATCGATCATCATTTGTTCATTCGACAAGTGGCACATTGAAATTTGCTGATTGTGGGATAAAGATGGGAAATGGAGTGGATGCAGTGAGTTATGAGTTTGTGAGTGCAAGTGGAGGGACATTATCCATTTCAGGTTTTAGTATGACTCATGTGAAATTTGGAATGAATGCATTCATTGTTGTTGATGGAAATGGGGGTGCTTCGATTAGGGATTCGTTGCTTGAGAGTGTGGAAACAACAAATATGAAGGGATTGATTGAGTATTCATCGTCATCAAGTTCATTGTCGATCGGGAATGTGACAGCACAAGAATGTGTGATGGGAGGGAAAGGACTGATATGGGATGATAATGGAAAGAAGCTGGGGATGAGGAATTGCACGATTATGAAAATGAGCAGTTTGGAGGGAAATGGGAGTGTTGTGTGTGGAGAAGTTGGGGATGGATGTGCTGTTGAGGTGAATGAAGTTGTGATTGAAGGATGTGGAACATTGAAGGGATGTGGAGGAGGGATGGCAGTGATCTTGAAGGGAACAGGAGAAATGTGTTTGGGAAAGAGTGGAGTGGTGACATCGTTTGAGAAATGTTCAGCTGGTGGTGAGGAATCAGTTGGGGGATATGGGGGAGGAGTGAATTTGGATTTGAGTGACAATTGTGTGAATAATTTTTTACTTTCAACATTGACATTCAAAGAGAATGTTGCTGCTGAGGGAAGGGATTTGTTTATTTCGTGCAAGAAACTGAATGAAACAGTGACGAAGGAGAGGTTTGGATTTGAATACAAATATGAAAATGGAGAAGGAGAAGGAGAAGGAGAAGGTCAGGCAGTTGACATGAAAGGGATTGACAGAGACCATTTTGCAGAGAATGTTGATCTTGAGCTGTTTCTTGTTGAAATGAAGGGAATGGAGGTGTGTGTGTCGAAGGAGGGGTATGACACATTGGGATGTGGGAGCGATGGACATCCGTGTGAATCGATGTGGAGTGGAATAAGTCACATTGACAAAAGTGGGACAGAAGGAGAAAGGACAGTGAAAGTGAGGGATGAAGGGACAATTGAAGATGTTTATTCATTCACAGATGCACTTGTGATTGATGGATGTGTGAATGAAGGAGATGAAACCAAACACAAGCCCGTTCATTTTGAAGGGACAATCAAAGAGAATTCAGCATTTGCTTCATCTGTTATTTCATCAACAGTATCACTCAGCTTGTTATCATTGAAATTGCAGATTCCAAGTCAATTTGAGCCAAATATGAATACACTGATCTCATCGAGTGGGGTTCTTCAACTCGAAAGCTGCATGTTTGAGATCCGATCATCAACAGATATTGTTCAATACTCATTAATATCCACAACAAGTGGAAGTTGCACATTGAAGGGATGCAGTTTAAAAGGGTCTTCATTCGCCAAATCACCATTGTTATTAGCTTCTTCTGTTTTGCTTGAAAACAGCAACTTTTCAAACATTGAGAATACTGGAAGCGGTGAAGGAGGTGTTGCAAGAGTGACATTAAAAAATGACGAAAATTTGATCATTAATTCAACAAATGCATCATTTTGCTCACTTTCATCAGGCAACGGAAAAGGAGGATTTCTTTATTTGGATTGCCAAAATTGTTTGAATGAGAGGCCATTTGTTTTTGATGCTGACGTAACTTTTAAGAATAACAATGCAGCCATTGGAAAGAATGTGTTCGTTTTGGGAAAGGATTTTAATTCTTCTGTGACAAATGACTCATTCAACTTCGATTATTCCTCAATGATAAATGATAAAACTCTGTTTGTTGGAAGTGATGATTTTCATCATGAAAAGGATTTATTCATGTTCCTCATTCCATACAGCTCATTTGAGATATTTATCTCATCGAGTGGATTTGATGTGGCACGTTGCGGAAGCGAGGAAGAGCCATGCTTCACAATGTGGAAAGGGATGGAAAACATGAAAGATGAAGAAGGAAATAAAACCATTCAAATTGAAGGATCAACTGTTATTCGAGATTCATTCAACATGTCCAATTATCTGATAAAAAAGGATGCTAAGATGGGAGAAGAGAATGTGAAAGCCAAATTGAATTTTGAAAAGGCAGTTGGAAGTCAACTGGAATATTTCATGGTGAATAATATTCATTTTGAATTGACAAATATCCAACTCCAACTATCATCTGGATTTGACAACTCAGCCAAAACAATTATTTCAAACAGAGCTGACGAGTTGGTGATAAGTGGATGTGCATTCCATTCAGCAGCAGGAGTGAACAATGGATTTGATTGTGTATTTGTGGATGCGATCGGAGGCAGTGTGGAAGTGAATGATTTGTCAATGGAATCGTGCAATGTTGGAAACAGTATTTTTGTCATTCACGATGCTGGAATTACTTGCCATTTTGTGAATGTTCAAGTGGAATCGTTGAATGAAAGCAGAGAATGTCTTCTTCTGATCAATGGAACTGAATTAACAACAAAGTTAAATGAAGAATATGTAAATATCGAGATTGATAATTCGTCATTTTCAGGAGTGAAGAGAAGTGACAATGGAGCAAGCATTTTGGAATCAAAGAGTGAGAATAAGATTTGTTTGGTTGTGAATTCGAGCAACATCACAGAAGACAAAGCAGAAATGAGTGAAAAAGGAGGGGCGATATTCTTCACATTGGGTGCATCTGGATCAATGAAGACGATTGACTCAAATATTTGCTATTGCAGCTGCAGTATTTGTTCAGGGAAAGGAGGAGGGGTGTATCTGGCAACAAAGGAAAGAGGAGAATTGAAATTCACATTTGTGGGGATGAAGTTCAATTCAAACACAGCAAGAGTGGGGAATGACATTTTCATTGAATGTTTCAACATCACATCTCAGATCAATGAAAGTCAATTTCAGTTTGATCTTCGAGAGAATCATTACTCACGAATTAATGCAATATTTGGAAGAGATGAATGCATTTACACATATGACATTAATCTGATTGGATTTGTGACTATCCATCAGAGTGACACAATTGTTGTGAGCAGTGCGGTTGGATCGAATGACAGACAATGTGGAACAAACACACTTCCTTGTGATTCAATTGAACGGGGTCTGATTCACTTGACATCGGAGCTGATAAGTCAAATACTCATTGTTGAAGAGAGTGTGATTGGAGAAGAAATAAATCTGAAGGAAATGAGTCTGAATTCGAAGAGCAGAGATTTTTGTGAAGTTGAAGTGAAATCTGGGATTGAAAAAACAAAGGATTCTTTGGTTTCAACAAGAGAAACAGTCTCATTGGTGAGAGTGAATTTTGTATTTGATTCGTATTTCATCTCTTCACATGAATCACTGATATCACCAGAGAGAGGTATTCTTGAAGTGATGAATTGCTCTTTTTCATCAAAACAATCAGTGGAAGGTGAAAATGCTGAATTTGCAAATATACCATTTCACATTATAAACATGAAAAAAGGAGAATTACAACTTGATGGATGCTCAATATCAAATCTCATTCTTCATAAATCTTCAATATATCTATCATCATCACTTCCATCAGTGATTTATTTGTTTGAGATATTCAATTCAACAATAAAAACATCTCTGATAGATATTAATGAATGTGGACAATTAAACATGGAAAAGTTTCATTCAGAAAATATCACAGTTGAGGGAAATGAAGAATCATTGATATCTTGCTTGTCAATGAAAACGACAATTCAATTTTCAAATTGCACAATTGGTGGGGTCAGTTCAAACACCGCAAAAGGAAAATTGATGAAATTGGAGAATTGCACAGATGTGAAAATGGACAGTTGCGTTTTTGATGGGAGTTCAAAGAAAAGAAATGAGAAGAATTTGAATGAAGGGGAAGAGATGTGCAGATGGTCAGGATCTCTTGTGGATGTTGTGAAGAGTTTTGTGGTGATGAAAGACACAACAATCTGGAATTCACCAGAAGGTGGAATCACTATGGGTGGAGGAAATGTGAATATTGAGATGGGGTTATTTGAGAACAACAATCCTTTCATTGAAAAATATCCATCATTGAGAAGAAACATCATCTGTTCAGATTCAGGAACATTGAATGTGATGAGTTTGAAAGGAGGAGATGGATGGAAGGATAACACGTCTTTTTGGATGTTGAATGAAGGGTGCAGTTTTGAGGGGATTGTTTCTGAGAGAGATTCATCATTCTTCATTCCTATTCTGGAGAGTGTGGAAGCAAAAGAAGAGGAAAATAGAATGAAGCTGATATTCAAAGGAATGCTTCTTGTTCCATGCAATCTGTCATTTTCAGTTGTGAAGAAGAAGGGAGAAGAGAAAGAGATTGAAAAACATGATTTTGATTCAAATGGATTCTTATCGGAAAGAGAAGCAGAAGGAAGTGTTGGAAAGGATCTAATCAGCAATTGTGGAGATGAAATCGAAGTGAGCGTGCATATTTTGTTTGGAAAAGCAGAATCTCCATCATCAACTCGGTCATTCATTCTGAAGAATGCAAGCGAAGCAAAGACAAATGGAGATGAAAGAATTGTTGAAGGAGGAAAAGAGGGGAAATCTTATTGGATTATCATTGTTGTTGTGTTGATTGTGATATTATTGGTTGTTCTGATTGTATCTATTGTTGCGACCATCCGCTGGAGAAAAGCAAAGAAAGAGAACAAAGATTTGAGAGAGATTGTGAATGATAACATCAGAAAGGATCCGAAGGCGTTTGAGATGGTGACGATGGAGATGTCACCAGAGGCGCAGCGGAGGAGAGAAGAGAAGGAGAATGAAGAGAATGCAAAGAAGAGGGTGTTTGTGAAAACAATGGTGCATTCGGAGTCAGAAGAGTGTTTGCTGAGTGAGAGTGGATCGACAGAATATATTCTTGGAAAGGATTCAGATGAGATTCCTGATTGGGCATTGGAGGAAGTGGATGAGAAGGAGATGGAGGAAGAAGAGATAAGGAAGAGATCACTATCACCATCTATTTCATCCACAGGCACAGAAACCACATTTGTGCAAATTGAAGATGTGAGTCCAACAACCTCATCGATGTCGAATCTGGTGGATGCAATTGCCTGTTCAACTCCACATGAGAAGCTGATTGTGGATCTGAGGGATTCGCTGTTCATGCTGTTGCATGGGCTGAACAAGACAAAGGAGATGGCGATAGGCACATTGAAGGAAAGAGAGCAGACAGCAGCAGAAGTGCTGCTGCTGGTGGCGAATCTGGCGCTCCACTCGTTTGACGAGATGGAAGTTCAGCTTTCGTCTCTGGAGAATCTGAGTCCGCACATTGTTCTGTTTTCGGAGCACATGGTGATCTGCATTGCACTCCACTCGGACTGTTCGTCAGATGATGACTCAGATTCTTCATCCACCTCTTCATCAACTGTTGTAACATCTGAAAGTGATGATGATGATGATGATGATAGTGACTCTCTTCCCTCATCAGCATTTGAGGATGAGCCCGACAACTGGAATGAGTGTTTGAGATGGAAGGCGCCAGAGCTGCAGATGAAGAGGAAGATGGGAGCAACGAAGGAGTCGGTTGTGTTTTCGATGGGGATGATGCTGTGGGAGATTCTGAGTTTGCAGATTCCGTTTGGGGAGTATTCAGCAGAGGTGGCAGGATGGAAGATAAAAGAAGGGGAGCTGCCGAGCATGTATTTGGTTGAGGGATCGTCATTGGGAGGGATTGTGCGCTGTTGCACATCGCGGGATGCAGCAGAGCGGATGGGTTTGGCAGATCTGAAGCGAGAGTTCGTTCGACACATTCCTGCAGGAGCCATGATAATGACGATTTCGGATGCGATTATCGAGGAAGGGGGAACATATGATGATGATGATGATGATGATGATGATGATGATGGATATGAAGAGGGAAACATGGTGATGCAGAGAGCTTGCGAAGTGGAGAAAGTGATGAAGGAAGAGGGAAAGGAAGATACTGGGGAAGAAGTGGATCACAATGAAAAATAGCATTCACTCAATTTAACTAATTTGCTGTTTTATTTTTTGACAAAGTGTTTTGTTAGACTTTTTTTTAAATGTGTTGAAATTGGCAATTGTTTAATTTTTATTTCAGATTAATGCTCAGTATTTGAAATGATTATGTAATAATATGAAATTTTTGATTTTTTGTTGGACATTTATTTTTTGTCTGTCTGTCTGTCTGTCTGTTGATATTTAACGATTCAACAAGAATTGATATCCAGTGACAATTTTTGTTTTGATGAATGGAGAAAGTCTCATTTTTGGAGTGTTTGAAATGTGAATGATCACATTTTGTTCGGTTTGTTTGAGATTTGTGCAAACAGAGCAGATTTTGTTTTTAAAGAGTGATTGATAAATCCAGTTTATTTTTTTCTTTTTTTTAATAATCACTTAGAATGTATTTTTGTGATTTTGATATTTCAATTTCAAATCCTTGTTGAAAGCCAAATCTTATTTGTTGAATATTTTTATATCTATTTATGTGTATGTATTTATCCTTTTTTGTATGTTTTTATTTTTGGCTCAATCATCGCTTTATGGAGATATTTGTATGTATTTTTCAAACATATTTTTTTTTTTTTGCTTGTTTCCTTCACAATAATGTTTATTTTTTTGGCAATCTGTTTTCGCTGCTTGCTTTAATCAAATGAAGCACAAATCAATCATCGTTCATTGCATTCATTTCAAATGAATATGATTATTTATTTGTCCATATTCCTTTTGTTTGCATGGAATAAAAAATATGAAGAAAAAGAAAAGATATTTTTTTTTTTTTTTTTTTTTTTTTTTTTGAAAAAGATATTGTTATTGTTTCCTCCTATTCGTACACATCACAAATTGGTTTTTCGATGCTGATGATAAATATCCATCTCGTTTGGAAATAAAATGAACTTCTCAGGCGTTCCATCTTTCTCTTTCAAGCAATAATTCCTCTTCATTCTGGTTTCAGCTTTTGTAATGTGCTTGCAAAATCATTCAACATCCTTTCATATCATTGCATCATTTCTCCTCATCTCCATGTTATTCATTCGCCTCTATCTTTCATCAAATCGTGCATTGCAAAAAAGAAAAGAAGAGAAGAAGAAAAAAAATGAAAAGTACAAAATGATCTCTTCACTGTTCAAAAGGGCTGCTGCAGATTCGAAGAACCAATCAAATTCAGATGGACTGTCTCAAGAATAATTTGCCCGTCATCCATCTTTGTCTCATTCATCAACACCTCATCAGCCGCACTTTCCATGGAGACATCGCAGCTGGATGCCATTGTTCCAGACAATTGAACAAGCAGTTTCTTTCATTGATGGATCTGATAGCCATCGCAGAGTATTCTGTTTGGAGCTCCCTCACACAACCACATGGGCTGTAATAAGTTGGCTTCATTATTCAAGATCACCACGCCTGCATTCCATCTGTCTTTCGTTTGTTCATGATCTCCTTCATTTTCAGAAGATGGAGTTCATCGTGAGGATGTGAAATTGAGTGCGCCTGTGTAAACAGTCGAGGATGGCACAAAAGGCAGATTCACTTTCTTATTGAAAGATATGAAAAGGCATTGACTCCAACTATTGTGGAAGTCGTGAAGAAGAATGAAGACCCCACAATCCGTAATACAATTTGAATAACTTTGTGAGCAATAAAAAACATTTTTGTGTTTGTTGAATTCGAAGGAACTTGTCATTGATGTTTGAGAGAGCGACATTGTTGGTGCTTTTTAAGAGGAAAATGACTGAATAGCAGCGGATTATGAGAGTTTCCTTGTTTTGTAACCAGTCAAAAAGGAGTGGATGTTTAAATGAAGACCATCTGGTGATGTGGAAGAGAAAGAAAAGGAAGGATAAAAAGTGAAAGGATGACAAAAAATAATTCTTTTTTGCAGAAAAGTCTGAGTGCATCAGAAAGAGAAGATGATTTTTTTATGTGCTTCATCTTCGCACACACACGTGGAAAGGATGGCAGGAGAGTTCGAGTTGATGTTGAAGTTGAACAGGTGGAGACTGATATTTTACGAGATTTGTGAAGCATGTGTGAGAGTTTGTGAAGTGGAAATAGATTCAAGTGTTAACCAGAAGGAATAGTAATATAAGTATTTTCTACAAACTTTGCTCAAGGCTCTTTGAAACAATCTGGAATTTATTTTTCAATCTTTTTCTGTGAAATGGCAGTTTGTCACATTCAACAATGGAGTCTTCAATTGTTCTGCATTTAAGATGCTTTCTGATAACGAAATTGAATTTCTTCCACTTTTGATAAATGATGAAATCGAGGATGTTTCAATTGTTTTTCTTTCTGAGTCAAAACATTGTAAATGGTAATGAAAGTTCAGATGAAGCACTTTTAAAAGATGGAAGGTGTCGAATCGGTGTCAATTAAAAAGAAAAATGGCAAAGATTCGCAATAGAGCGAATATACGAACGCAAGAAGCAAATTTGTTCCTCGATAATGAGTATTGATAATAAAGTGAAGGTGGTTTTGGATCAAACTTCACCAATACTCACTTTTTCTGGAACATCATTATCCACAGTCGGAATGGAATCGACTTTCGGAAATAGCAAATGGGCATAGGAGCAGAGAGGGAGAAAGGAGAGAGAGTTTAGAGAGAAGAGAGATCCGTGCTTTGCAGCATGACAGAGAAAGAGGAGAGATTGTCAGGCTCCAGCGAAATGACTATACAACAAAAAACCGCAGCTCATTGCGATATGAAATTTAAGACGGAAGTGCCTTAACAGAACGAGAATATCAGAAATGCGGTGACCGTGTTCGATCGTGAGAAGATAATTGAACAAGAATCATCGAGAGATCACGAGATTGAAATATGAAAAGAGATGACAGAAGAAGACCCCGCATATCCCAGAGTGATGGGACAGATGAACGAGATGAGGAACAAGAAGGAGAAAGAGAATGGAGCCTGAAGAGCTTCTGGGACTGTTATTGAGTCCCCAATTGTGAGCGCCCTGGAGGTGACCTCAAAGACAGCTCTTGTATAAATTCTCGAATGAGAAGAGAATGCACAAATGCAGTGTGGCCACAAGACTCCAGAAGTGAAGTGGAGCATAGCGATCGGATAACCGAAGGAATCACTGCCTGGGAGACTAGTGAACAGGCTGAGCGAGTGGAAGAAGATTGAGGGAGACAAACTAGTGAACCGTGGTATAAGAGTTCGATGGAAAAGTTCCCAGTCCCCAATCATACTCGAGGAGAGAAGACACAGACAGGAGTTAAGGGGGACGATGAAAATGAAGAACAATTATTTATCCCTCTTGGAGGAGGAATTGAAGGACGGAGTGGTGAAGCCCGTGCAGGAGTCGGAGGTGAAGTGGTTCAACCCGACATTCATGGTGCGAAAGAAGAACGGGAAGTGGAGAAAGATCTTGGACTGCAGAGTTCTAAACGAGGAAGTGTAGGGAAAACACTTCAAGATGGATTTCCAGGAAACAGTGGTGGAACTCCTGGAGGAGAACGACTGGATGACAATACTGGACATATCGAGTGCATACCAGCATGTAAAGGAGGACGAGCAATTCAGTCCCTATCTGTGTTTCAGCTTTCAAAGTCAATGCTACGCTCACGTGTGGATGCCATTTGGAGCGAAAGATGCGCTTAGAATATTGACAAAAATAATGGGACGGGAGGCGTCATATATCAGAGAAAAGTGGAAAGCGAAGCTAGTAATTTATCTGGACGACATTCTCCTCATGCACCCAGACAGTGAAGTTTTGAGATCGATCTCACAGGAGATTGCCCAGTTCCTGAGGAGTCTGGGGTGGATACTATCGGAAGAGAAACTGAACTTGGAACCCACAAGGAGCGTGGAGTTTCTGGAATGGCTGTGGAACTCGGAGAAGATGGAAGTGACGCTCCAAGAGAGGAAGAGAGTGTTGCTGCAAGAGGATGTGCGAATGTGGATAACACTGGCAAAGAAGAGAAAGAGACAGAAGACGAGAGACTTAGCAGCACTCCTCGGGAAGCTGAATTTTGTGAGACTGCAACACCCGCCAGCGATCTTGTGGATGACGAGGATGCAATATGTGCTGAGGCAGGCGATAGCCCGCGGAGGCTGGAAGGGATTCGTGATAGTCAACCCAATGATACTGGGAGAATTAACACACTGGAGAAAGATCCCACAATCAACAGACCGAGGTGTCTGAAGAGAAGGAACAGACCAGCATAACAAACAACGGACTCGTCAAAGCTGTGATGGGGTTCTATGTAAACAGTTCCGATGGGGAACAAAGACGAGAAGATATATGTCCACGGAAGTTGGACACCCCGGGAGAGCATGCAAGCAGTCAACGAGAAGGAGTCCAGAGCAGTGTTGAGGACTTTTGAAAGGAAAGGAGCATGGCTGCAACAACAGAAGATAGATCATATTCGTCTGAAGACATACAATATGTCCACGAGATGGACAATCCAGAAGAAGAGAGGAGCGCTATCACTCATTCCAACACTGAGAGCACTGGAGAAGAAACTGAACAGCCTGGACATGACTATACAGACGGAACACCTCCCGGGAGAGCAGAACACGGAAGCAGATGCACTCAGCCGGATGGCGAAAAAGCCGGACTATGCACTGAGGGTGGAGAAAGTCGCAGAGATATTTCAGACAATCGCACCGAGAATACTAGATACCATTTTAGAACAGATTGTGCCGGTGCCCTGCGGAAGTACTTGGAGACTATCCTCCGTGAGAAGGAAGAAAGAGAGAGGAACTCCAGAAGACGACATAGTGCTAGTCCACCCGTTCCTGAGAAACATTGGACGAGTGATGAAAGAGAAGATGAACGAAGCTCAGAGGGATCTGACGATTCTGATTCTGCAATCCTGGTGGAGGCAGACCTGGACCCTGCAACTGCAGCCTGGGCATTCGATAAAGACCCTGGGGACCTTTCAGGAGTGCATGATACTGGGAGCGAAGATGAGAAGGGAAGGCTGGAAATTACCCCCAGGAGAGGTGATATGCGTCGCACTGGAGAAGAAAATATCAAAGGAAGAGACCTCTTCCTAACATGTGGAGAACACGTTGGAGCAAGAGATATAGCAGCAGCAACACTTGGAAATCAAAAGAGCGAAAGAGATACGTGGAGAGTACTGCGAAGATTTAAACAATTCTTGGATAGAGAGAGCATGGATGACATTGACACCCTCGCATCCAGAGATGCCAAATGGATTATGGAAGAGTTCACTGAAACACTCTCGAATACTGACCTGTCAAGTGGAGTGATTTGTCAGACAGTTCGGAAAGTACTGGATTCCATTAACCTATTCAGAGAGACGAATATTGATGTGAAAGACATAGAGATATTTCTAAAAACCTATGTGGGGGAGAAACCAAGAAGAGGCAAACGATACAAATCGACGTGGGACTTGACAATCATCACGAAATGGGCTGAAGCCACTCACGATATGAAAGACCCACAGACCCTCCAGAGGAGAGCCCTCATTCTCACTATGATCTTTGGTGCCCTAAGGCCAGCAGAGCTGGAAAGAATGAGAAGAGAGACAACAACATTTAAAGATAACTCTATCCAAACACAGGTACGAACCAAGACGTCGGGAGGTGAGATTATCAAAGTTATAATACGGAAACACCCCAACCCACGTATCGATGCAGTTGAGGCTCTCCAACACTGGATGGACTATACGAAGACGACCTTTAAGAGCGAACATGTGTGGTTCGACATAGAAGGGAGAAGACCCGCTAACCCACAGAAGATCAAAGAAGAACTAACGGCAACTTTGAGAGAGAACGAAATACCCGAAACTCTCACAGCGTTCTCGATTGGACATGCAGCGATAACACACTTAGCCAGACAACAAGATGCAGATTGGAAAGCAATCAATGCGTATGCGAGATGGGATCTCGGTTCAAGAGTGGCACAGGAATATGAAACCGTGTTACCGGTTCAAGACACAAAATGGATTCTGGAGACAATCGGTGGCCCAGTACCCCTGGCAGAGAAGGGAGGAAAGTCGGAGAAGGACAGCAAAGGAAAAGAAATTTCAAATGAGAATACAGAATCTGAAACTAAGGAGTTACCTGAAGAAACATCACAATCCGGGGGAGAAGCGGAGACGAGCGAGAGAAAGAATTCGAAGAGACAAGGGCCGACTCGAGAGAAGAGTTCGCATCATGAGAACGATATAGCACAACTCCCCAAGGGTGATGAGACACCCTCCATAATTCCCCGCTGCATTATGGAGCTTACGGAGGGTAGACAAACTGCCTTGCAGAAGAAGCTCGAAACCGATCGGGGAAAACGCGGAGAGAGAAGCATAGGACAAATTGTCATGCCCGCTCGAGTACAGAAGACCCGATCGAGAACCCCCCGAAAACATTCCAAGAGAGGGAGGGAGAAGAGACAGGGGCCGCACTTTCATCCGCAGGCTCTCTGTTCATCCAACGCATGATATTGTGCAAGGCAGGAAGGTTTAAGATCAGAAGAGAAAAAAGAGTGAGGGATTTCAGAACTCACTATTGAGGAGCAAACCTGCTCCTTGCGTTCATAGATTCGCTTTATTGCGAATTGATAGAACGCAGTGAGACAGGATTTGCTCCGAAATAATACGAACGCGGATGGAGAGACTCAGAGCGGCTGGGTGCGAAAGAGAGAGAAACATATTAGGAGGAATATGACGAGGAAAAGGGAGAGATAGCAGAGGAGATGGGAAAAGAATAACCGCCCAGAATGATCTAATACACCTAAACCTGTATTGAGAAACAGGGAAGGAATTAAAAGTTTTAAGAAAAATCCAACTCCTTTAATTGGTGTCGAACAAATTCAAGGAGAAGAATCAGAATGACCCACACAGTGCATAATGGGTGGATTAGCTCTGCTGGATCAGCAGAAGAGCGGGAGGCAGAGCATTGTACACGCAGTTTTCTTTTTTACGCCTCGCGGAAGCGAGAGTTGTTTTTCTTTCTGCTCCGTTTTTTGCTTTTGCCTCACCGAATTCCTGCACGACTTGCAGGAGACGGCTCCGAGTGGCAATGTCCCCGCCCTCTGGTCTTCGTGACCATGGAAAAAAAAAAAAGGTGAAGTCGGTGGTGAAGTGAAGCGGACAATGTATAATACCCTTTTCATTGTTAAAAATGTTATTGTCTATATTTTTATCTATCTCTTTTTCCACGTCATTTTGTGATGGCGAAGTTTTCACTCAAACCTCCCATTCTTTAGATCAATACTCATTATCTCGGAGCAAACCTTTTTCTCTGCGTTCTGTCAAAAAAGTGTTTGTTATTTCGCTGGTTCTGACTTCCATCATAATTCGTTTTGTAGTTTTTCTTCAAAATGTTCCATGGATTAAGGACTGATAAAAAGTTCACGCTCATGTTCATGAGTTGTTCCAACTCGTCCTGTTCAACTGAATTTTTTCTTAAATCATAAAATGCACAAAAAATTTGAAAAATGAAACAAGAAACTGTTTGAGGTTTATCGTCTTTCAGAACAAACAGATCTGCATCACCTTTATGTTGTGATTCTTTTGCGCTGAGTATCACATTTTCATGCAAATAAAGTAAAAAGGAATGAAAATTCAAATACAACGAAGAAATTCATCCGTAATGAGAATAATAATTTTTCCTTCTCTTCAGCCAACAAAAAAAAAAGTTCTTGCCACAAATCATATTCTAGTTTGAGTCATCATGAATAACAAGGGCTCTTTCCTTTTGCCCAGTCCAATTCATTCCCCCAAAGATAGACATCTCAGAATGGCTTGCATCCTTTCTTTTCATCCTTGCATATTCTTTCTTCAGCTCTGTCTTTGATCCTTTTCCTTTTGCCCTTCCATTTTCTTTTGTCTGTGCCACCTTCACATCAGCCACAGAAACCGACCTTGGCCACTCAATCAGGACTGAGTAAAGCAGCTGCCATATCTCTTCGACATCTGTCTTCAATCTCCACATATGAATACAAGAGTCTGCAAATCTGAGATAGAGCCGATCGGTGCTCACAACGCGAGTGTCGATGCTGAAGCGCAGAACAAACATAATCCGACTGAGCAACTCTGCTTGGCATTCGCCCTGCCACATGTTGCAAAACACAGAAATGAAAAATGGATTGAAAAGGCAAATACGCAGTTATAATCGCATGAATTCAATTAAGCATATAAATAAAATGCCATATTAAAAACACCACACCTTGTAGAACGGAATGAAAAACGAATGATGCGGATGAGAGATGTTTGTCATCCTGTCAGTCAGTTGTTGCTTGTTGGCTGATCCGAACGGCTCGATGAAATGAACAGGAATCATCCTCATCTCATTCGCATTTCGATCCTTTCCCAACGAATTTGTGCATCCAACAGCGTTTGGGCTGCACGGCGAGGAAGGAACAACCTGAAAATGGGTTGTTTATTTTTGGTTGGGCAAAAGTCAAAAACACACAAATCAATAAAATAAATCACAGCATATGCAAAAATTATATATTTGGAAAAAAAATTGAAAAAAAAAGAAAGGAGAAATATCATTCAAGCAAATAGCAAATTTGTTGAATGAAAAGAAATCTTCATTTTCAAAAAAAACTCTCTCGCACTCACAGAAATCAGCACACTTCCATTCGAAACACAGTCAATGGCTCATTCAGCGAAGTGTATCGCTCGTCCATCGGCAGGACAAAAGAAGCGAACGATGTGTTATAAAGCGGATATTTCGCCACTCTGAAATTGACATTGCCGATGTCTTCCTCTTCCCAAACATCCACCAACTCTTCCTCTGACCCTGCGCTTGTACCTTCCGCTTCAGCTTCTTTTGCATCCTTCTCCTCACATTTTTCAGTCATGTCTTCGCGCACCTTCGCTCTCCTTTCCTGCCGCTTCCACACCCTCACTTTCTGGTGGTTGAACGGCGCCTCAGCCAGCGCTGTCCGAGTCGCGCTGATGACATCCGCAACTGTTCCGCCAAACGGCACGCGAATCGCACACTTCTCAATCAGCTGCCCCACTTCGTCAACTGCCCTCACCTCCAAATGATCAGCCTTTTCGTACTCGCTCAGCTGCTCTGGCAAACACAAAAAGTGGATTGGCCGCTGCCTCCACGCAGAGAAGAAGCCCAAGCGAGAAAAGAGCCCCGCTGCTCCGTCCTTCTGCATTTCCACATGTGCCATCTCTGTCACTTTCTCCCCGCTGTCGGCCTTCACCACCCCAAGCTCCTCGTCTTCTTCCTTCCACACTTTGATGTGTGTCTCTGGATGCTTCCTTATCGCCCCTATCAGCTCAACCAGCTCCCTAAACCCTGCCTCGCTGTCGATCCTCACACTGAACGGACGCCGCGTCGCATCCGCTTCGTCTACAAGCTCAATTTCAATCTCTCTATCCTTCCGCCTCTGCCACTCATTTGCCTCGCTTCGCGCATCTGCTTTCTTCTCCTCTTCCGTCGGAGCCATTTGAACAACAATCTCGTCTCCCATCCCCACATTCATATCTTTCAGTCGGATTTCTGCCCCATCGCCTCTTCTCAGCGGAATCACGTTGTTCACTCGCCCTGCAAAGCGGTACAAAATAAGAGATGAATCTGTAATGGCAGGCAACGAAACTGAATCTAACGTTGAAGATTGCTGCTGGGATGGCAAAAGATGAGAAATCTGCTGACATAAGCTCGGCTTTGAATGCGGAAGTGGAGATGCTGAAGAAGAAACACCAGGTGAAGGTGTTCGAACAGATCCTTCATTTTCTTCTTCATTTTCTTTGCTCCTTTCTTCTTCTTCCTCTTCTTCTTTACACCATTTCTGAATCCTTTTCATATGATTTTCAATCAAAATCGCTAATTGCGGCAGAAGCGAAATAAAAGTGCTTTCGCCGTTCTTCGCTTTCACTTTCCCAATCAAACTGATCAAATGAGTCATCTTATCGAAATATCTCACAAACAAATAGATCGCATCTTCTGCAACTGCTTCCTCTTCCATTTTGCCTTCTTCCAAAATTTCCAGCTTCTTTTCCTTCCTCTCTTCATCCTCATCCGCTTTGCCACAACCAATAATTGCCTCGTCCTCTTCCTTTTTCTCATCAGCAATCTCAACATAAAGCCCATTCATCACTCCCCATCCAACAGACCTCAATGGCTTGTTTTCTATTTCAAAGTCATCTTCCTTTTCTTTCTTCTCTTTCTCCTTTTCGCTTCCAATGCTTTCTCTTTTCCTGTCTTCAAACAACAAAACAGGAACCAACACTTTCTCTTCTTTTGATCTCTTCCTCCCCTCTGCCTCTTTCTGATCCACCACGCTTCTGCCTCCTTTGCTTCGTTGCCATCCTGCCGCATTTGCACTCCCCAAAAGCTGCCTCTCTTTTTCTCTCATGTTTCTCAGCTGTGCAGCTTTCCATCGCTCCACCAGCCGCCACACACGCACACGCTGGCTACGAATGCCGAGTGCTTCGCAGATCGATCTCCTCAGCCTTCCAAACGTCCCAAAACGAGGCACAACGATAGTGCATGCACAGTGCGTAGACTCAAACACCTCATCTGTGCCAGTCCTTCCGTAATTTGCACTCTTTTCGTTCTTCTCTTTCTTCCCCTTCTTCTGCTCTTCTTTCTCCCTCGCTGCTTTATCTTTCGCTCGCAATCCCAGCGCAGATGTGTTGGCAGAGCGTATCCCCAAAATCGACTCCTCTGTGAAAAGCCTAAACGAAAGCGACATTCTCTGCGACTCAGCCTTTATGCCCTCTCTGATGGGCTTTGGTATGTCCTCTCTGCCGATGTCGCACAGCAGCGCTGCTTTCCAACTCTTCTTGATGTACACCAGCATGTACGCACTCGCCATCTGCTGCACTTTCATCTCCCGCCCAAAAAAGTCCCTCACAACCTGCGTTCCTCCCCCAAAGTTGCCTTCAACCGCTTGCTTAGCGCTCGCTACGCTGACAGACGTGTCGTTGAACAGGAACCACTTCCCGTCGCACTTCGGCTGGATGTACACATAATAATGTCCTGCCCCTGCCACACCCGCATGCACAAGCACCGAGTGCAGCACATATTCCGTGTCTTCCTCTGCCTCTCTCCCAAACATTCCTCCGTTCAGCCCCGACGCTTCCTGTGAAGACGCCGGCTGAGACCGGACTGCTGGCTTCATTCCTGTTTTGCGCTCAAATGCCAAAGAAAAGCGTTTCACATATTCAGACGAAAGAGGTGGATCAGGAACTTCCTCTTTCTCTCTTTCTTCTTCCTCCTCCTCCTCCTCTTCTTCTTCTTCCCCTTCCTTTGACTCTTTCCTCCTTCTCTTCTTCTCTTCTCTTTCTTTTCTCTTCTTTTCTCTCTCTCTTTCTTTCTTCTCCTTCTCGTTTTTCCTCTTCTCTTCCATCGCCTCCTCTTCATGCTTCTGCAGCAGCTCCTTCTCCTTCCCCGAAAGATGTGCAACATAAGGACTCATATCCAGCTCCACAGGAAATCCAAACTTTGAGTAGACTTTGCTCGTGCGCATTGTGAAATAATTCAGCTCAAATCTGTTCAGCTGGATCGTCAGAATTGGCGGCAAATGCAGATATTTCAGCCCCTGCATCCATTTGGTGCGCATGGAATCACAAAAGGATATACAAAAATATAAATAAATGAAAGAAAGCCATGAAAAAGAATGGAGTGTTGACATTGAGCAAATGAATCAAATTAGATGAAGAAAAAAGGAAAATGTCGTTTATTATTTCTATTCACAAAATACGCCACACCTTTTTCGCTCTTTGAAATCCGTGTTCTCCTGCTTTGTACTTGTTGTCTCCATCCAAAATTTCATCTGCGACATTCGCTGCTAAGCTTTGCTCAAGCGAACTCTTTCCTTTCACAGCAACACTTTTATTTTGAGCAAACGATGAATAACAACAGAAAGAAAGAAAGAAAGAAAGAAAAAAAAAGAAAATGTCATAATAAAAACATCATCTGGCATAATAATAAACAACAATAAATTCAATCCAACTTGATTTCAGTGAACGTCTCCAGCGACGGTGACACGTAATCGATGTCGGTGCATCTGACAGAAGAATACGCTGTTCCTTGAAACAAATGCTCAATAAACCCACGAATAGGCGTGTGCTGTGTTTGGGCAGCAGAACATTGTTTTTGAGTCGTGCAAAACAAATCACATGAATTTACGTGGAATGAAATAAAAGATAGAAATAATAATAATAATAATAATAATAAAACATAGTACGAACAATAATCTTCTCAAATAAAAACCAAACTTTAGTTTTTTCTTTCAGTTTGTCTCTCAAAATCAGGTTTAGCTCAGTCACATCGTGTTGTTGGAACGTTTCCTCTGAATCCCACCCAAACGAAGCTGTCAGCTCTTTTGTCCCAACGCTAACACACCACACACCACGATTCAAACAATATATATATATCACATCCAAAAACGAATAAGAAGACAGAATTAGTAATCATTCATTATTTTGCAATCCAAACCCAAATCAAATGCCAAAAATTCAATACCATTTTCGAATGAACAAAAAAATGCCAACAAAAAGGAGCAGACCTCGAAGGCGAAAATTGGAGATTATAAAAGAGCCTTTGCAGCGCCTCAGCCAATTTTGGCCTTTTCTTTCGTTGAACTTCACAAGAAGAAGAGCAAACTGAAGGCGAATCAGCTTCGTTTTCATTTTCCACATCTCGTTGCATTTGGTAAACACACTTCGCAATTACCGTAAAAATAAATAGAAAGAATAAGATATTAGGGGGGAAAAATATCAAAGTTTCAAAAATAATTTTGTTTTTTGATGATTTTTTTTACAAATATCACCAAAAATTCAATAAAAGCACAAGTTTCTTTCAAAATGTGCATACCCATCTGAACAATGGAATGTGATAAAGCGTTTGAAGCAGCGAATTCATGTAGCATGTTGTTCCTTGGTTGAACAGCCCAACCATTCCCAGTTCCTTTCGGCTGCAGGTCTCGCTTGGAAATGGATTCTTTTCCGGCCTGCCTTCAAAAGGCTGAAAAAGCAAAGTCGAACGCAAAAAACATTTGAGCACATGTTAATGAATCTCTTTCAACACATCAAACGCAAACTGTAAGGTGAACGCTCAAAACAAGGCATCCATTAACAATAAATCCCTCATCAATCGTCAATCGTCTCCTTGGAATAAACTTCCAAAACCCTTGATCTCTTTCCCCTGCCGTAAATCTGTGATGGCCCCCTTTTAACGTCAATTCCAAATCAATAAATTAAATAAATAAATAAATAAAGAATGAAATTCATAAAAAAAAACACAATCAAAAGCAGAAGAAAAGGCAAAAATACATTCGGTGACAGAACGTCTCCTATCTCTGTTATGCAAAGTTACAGCAAATGACAGGTCATCTGTCGGTATTGCATCAGCATCGTCGAAGCTCTTAAATACATTTGTTAATGTTGCAATTTTCTTTAAAAGAAAAATAAATCATTGAAAAGACCTGGCAATCGATGAAAAATGCTTGGTAAAAATAGGAATTTATGTCCCCTCTCCTTGAAACAATTCTCCTGCGAAAAGAAAAAAATGCAAAACAATCGGAATAATTTTGTGATAGAGGCAACTTCAATTAAACAGTAATGCACACCACTTGTAGTCAAACGCTTCTACAGTTTCTGAGTAAACTGCCTGAGCAGGATTCCACGGAATATGAAACGTGTGCTCAAACAAAATATCATCCATTAATTCTGCGTAAAAAGTGTTGGGACAAATAAATGTTTATGATTCTGTTCTTCATAATTAACATATAATTTTTTCCCCCGCAATATCTGCTCAAACATTTTATTCTTCAAACTCTCTCCAATCTGTCCCATTCATTATCATTTCATATTTTTTTCATCAAGTTTTTGCGCTTGAGCAGAGTGCAAAAGCATAAAAACAAACTTTGCTGAATGAAATGAGCAGCATTGAAATGACTGTGCGCAATTTGCGAAGAATGAGGAAAGATGAGGCTTATCGTATTTTGAAGGAAACTGATTTGTTTGATTCTTCAGTTCCTTTTGTTGTGTGTGACCACTCGAAGCCAAAGGCGAGTTCGCATTTTGTTCGGTACGTTTGCATTTCGGATACGCACGGGCTGCACGAGGCACTTGAGAAGCCACTTCCTTATGGAGATGTGTTGATTCATGCAGGAGACGCGACGCATCTTGGGAAGCCAAAGGAGTTTTCAAGCTTCGTGCGGTGGTGGAGGTCACAGCCGCATCCTGTGAAGATTTTTGTTGGGGGGAATCATGACTTGCCCCTTGATCCGCTGTTTTACGCCCAAGAATATCAGAGGTTTGGCCATAAAACCAGGCTTTCTTATGAGCATGTAAAAGACTTCCTAAATTCTGGAAGCAATTACTTGGACGGAGACTGCATCACGGTCTATGGCCAAAGGATTTGTGGGCTTCTTTATCCCGAGCGTTCATCTGTTTGCCTTGGGAGATTGAGGCCGGAGTGGCGAAGGATCTGCTATAAGAGAATTGCATTTGAACAGCAGCTGGACGTGTTAGTTACGCACGCTCCTCCGTTTTCGAGGTGTGACTGCGATCCTGTGGAGCACGGCGGGTCGTTTACGCTTTTGGAGGCAGTGAAAAAGTACAGACCTCGAGTGCATGTGTTTGGCCACTGCCACGAAGGGCACGGCTGCTCGTACGATGGGCATACGCTTTATGTGAACTGCTCGATTGTGGATGATAAGTACAAAGCGGTGTTTAAACCGATTGTGTTTGACTTGCCAAAGGAGGATTGCGGGATGAAGAACGAGGAGTGGAAAGAAATTGAGATTGCGACAATTGATGAAGATGAAGCCAAAATGGCGAGAGACGGAAAGGAAAATTGCGAAAGTCCATCGGTTGGTGAAGCACACACGCTGCACGGCACCTCTAAAGAGTTTGAAAAGAGTTTCGAGAAAGAGGAGAGCAAAGCCAAAGCCATGAAAGAAGGCCAAAATGATGGTCGCACGCAGAAAAGGAGGATACAATGGCTAAGTGTGTGCAAATGTGATGGGAATGCAGCGAGGAGGAAAGAGATAGGAGAGAAAGCAGAAGAAGCTGCAGCCTCATTTCGGAAGAGAGAAATGGCAAAAAGAGAAGAGCAGCTGAGGGTTGCGGGGAAATCGTGTTTTACGGTTGTTTCAGTGACAACAGCGAGAAGAAAGGAAATTAGCAAATGTGTTTCCTTGTTAGGCAGCAATTCGACAGAAGTTGTGAATCGCCTGTTTTATTCTGAGATGGTTGCGCTGAAAAATGTTCCTTCGACTTTTCTCCAGATGGCATTAGCACCATCGTTTCAGTTGCCATCTCTTCAAGTTGCTGAATCGTCTGATTCAGTTGCGTCTGCATCTTCTGCTTCTTCATATAAATCTTCATGCCCAGTTTTAACTTCAGCATCAATATTGAGTTCTTCCTCTTCCCCTTCTTCTTCTTCTTCTTCAACTTCTTGTTCGGTTCCTGTGACTCAGAAATTTTCAAATTCAATGCAGAGGGAAGAGCAAATGAGCAGAAAGGCTATTGAGATTGGTACACGACCACCTTTGCCTCTAGTGAATTCATCACCAAGAAATGCATTTTTGCCTTTTTCAAACATTACGACTTCTGCTCGTTGCATTGCAAACGAAACGGATAATAGCAAGAAACTTCAGTCAACGCCCCATCAATGAACAGCAAGAACTCAATGAACTGTCATTCCATTTTTTATTTGAACGAATGAATTTTCTGTTTATGTTTAATTCGCATGATTTGTTGATAATGAAGTTCCATTATGAGTGTTAAAGAAGAGAACACTTACAATTTCAAATCTTTGATGTTTGATTGTGAATTTTCGATGGTTTTTATTTCAGTTTGAATTTTGATTAGGAACAAGTTGTTGTTGTTACGTTGAATTGAAAAACAAAATAATTTGGGGGGAAATTAAATTTTTTTAAAAACAACTTCAAAAAAAAAGGAAACAATTCTGAATCATCTCCAAAGCCACTGTCTTTTTTCCTCAATTAAGAGAAGTCATCATTCGTTTCCTCCAAAAGGAAAATATACTTTTGCAGTACATCAATTCATATCTGAATGTGATTTGTTATTTTTATAAAAGTCGCGAATGTTTAATTATCAGGTGAGATTAAAATCTCATTTTCTGATCAACGTTTTGTTCACATCACCAAACTTTTCAAATAAGGAATCCACAACTTGGTAATACTGTTATACACATTCTTGTGCAGATTCGTGAGTGCGAACAGAAATTCGATCAAGATATAAAGTGTTAAATCAATCATTAGAATTTAGCGTTTGCGACTTTTCAAAAAGAATATCACAAATGGAATATTTCTTTGTCGAGAAGTTATTAATACAGTTGTCAAAAACTTTCTAGCTCTTTTAATATTCAGTGTCTGATAACCATTCATTGTGAAATTGAATGTTATTAAAATTATCACTTTTCGAGCTTTTTTTTTTTTTTTTTTTTTTTTTTTTTTTGTGTGTGTGTGTGTGTGTGTGTGTGTGGGTGGGTGGGTGGGTGGGTGTGTGAAAATATTGACTTTCAAGCTTTTTTTGCACAAAGCATGAAAAAATCGATTCACTCATAACTTTATCAATCATTCTCAGATTTCGAAATTAATTTCATTTTCATATCAGAAAACAGGTGTCGTTGAAATAAAAACATATAGTTTTCCAACATTTCGCGAATGTCAAAAAATGGACCAATTTATATTGTGTTTTTTGATCTCAAAAAGTCAATGAAAAGGGCATAATTTTGTAATGAAAATGCCTGAAATCAAATATTTTGTCCCATATAGGTAATTTGTTGAACTGAAACTTCTTATTGAAAAAAATGCAATTCCAAAAATAATTGCTTATTTCAATACTTATATATTTCTAAAAAATTTTTTTCTATTGAAAAGTTCTAATTGTTTCATTTTCAAATTATGAAAAAATTTCATATTTCGATCATATTTTTGTTCCCTCTCACAAAATTTCGCTGTCATGAAAACAAAATATAGAAAATGTTTTTATTTAAATTCTAGAAAAGTTTCGTGAGTGGGAACAGAAATTTGATCGAAATATGAAAAATTTTCATTATTTTATAATTATACAAAAAGAACTTTTCAAAAAAATTTGGACATCTGCATAAGTAAAATACATTAAAATACACTTTTCCTGTAATTTTTCGTTGGCCACGAGCTTGTATTAAGCCGTAGCCAGCTCCACAAAAAAAAGGGTGGGGATAAAATAGAAATCAGAGTAAAAGTGTTCCCCTACTCGTGAAATAGAAAGAGAAGAATATTTGGCGAATGCTCTATCGAATACACATCCAATAAAAAGTTTTCTTCCAAAAATTATTTAGGTTCATAATTTTATTAGTACCCCGTTTTTTATTAGATCCTAAATTATTTTTCTCATATTGCTTTATATAGAAGCTTATACGCAATGAGAATAATTTTAAAATAAATAATATATTATCATAAGGTTGTATACCAAATATTTTTGAAAATCATTTCTTTTAAAAAAAGATCTGAATTTTTTAAGTTTTATTTTTTGATCAATGTTTTGCTCGTGTTTCCACGAGTTTCTGAAACCAAGCATTTTCCTTGTTAGCATTGTTTTTAAACTTTTCTTTTTAACATTTTTGGTTATTTTATAACATGAAAAACTCTTTTTTTTCACTAGTTTTCACACCTCACCTTTTTTTCGTAAAACTGAAATATTAACAAAGAGAATATTATTTACACCTTTTTCTTATGTTCAAATAATGCATTATTTAGTATAATATCATATATTTAAACTATAATATATAAATATTTGAGAATGACGAGTTTAACACGAAAAACAAAATATCATCTTTTTCATTTAGTGTGCCAAATGTTTTTTGTAAAATATTTTTATTTCATCACATATTTGTAACAAACAATAATGCATTATTTGAACATAAGAAAAAGGTGTAAATAATATTCTCTTTGTTAATATTTCAGTTTTACGAAAAAAAGGTGAGGTGTGAAAACTAGTGAAAAAAAAGAGTTTTTCATGTTATAAAATAACCAAAAATGTTAAAAAGAAAAGTTTAAAAACAATGCTAACAAGGAAAATGCTTGGTTTCAGAAACTCGTGGAAACACGAGCAAAACATTGATCAAAAAATAAAACTTAAAAAATTCAGATCTTTTTTTAAAAGAAATGATTTTCAAAAATATTTGGTATACAACCTTATGATAATATATTATTTATTTTAAAATTATTCTCATTGCGTATAAGCTTCTATATAAAGCAATATGAGAAAAATAATTTAGGATCTAATAAAAAACGGGGTACTAATAAAATTATGACCCTATTGACAAATACTCATCATGATAAATTTTGAATAATAAGTTCAACAATTTTGAATTATAAAAGAGGCAGTCGAATATCTTGCAAATTGGAATCTTTTATTAAGCATTGAAAAAAAGAACACGATGAAATTTCTAAAGAAAGTATTGTTTCGAAAAGGATTAATGATGTTATTCATATTTATTTCTTCTTTTCCATCTGGATGAAATTTGAATGGAAAGTGGTGATATTGACAAAATACACTTTCATTCTTTTCGCAAAAGAAAGAAAAAACATGATATGAGGTAAAAATGAATCAATATTTATCTCATACTAAGCAAAACAAAATTTGAAACTTCAATTTGAGTAATGAAATATCAATCTCACAAATGTAAAAAAAATTAGCTTTGATATGTTTTCAATATTTCACTTTATTTTTTTTAAACAATATTCAAAGAAAAAAAATGTTAAACACCTGGTATTGCCTTTCTTTTCTCTTTTGTTCTCTTTCTCTTCCACAACATCATTTATTTCAATAATTCACTTTTACGCGTCTTTCTTTAAGTCGGCACTTCCTTCAACATCGTCCGTCTTCTCCATGCTTGATCCGCTTCCGTCAGCTCTTTCCGCACTAGACGACGCCTGCTCTTCTCCGGCCCTCTGGTCGCCTTCGCCTTCGCCTTCGCTTCCTGGACTTCCGCCTGCGTCCGCCCCACCTGACCGGATAATCATCTGAACGTAGCTTTGGCACACTTCTGGAATTTCCGCTGCCAGAGACGTGTCAAACGTGAAGCGCACGCCTTCTTCGCTGTCCGAAGGAATCGTATACAGAAACGTGTGCGTCGGCTGATGCATCGCCCAACCTAGAATCTGCTGAAATGAGTTCGTCCGTGTCAAAGTCAACGGAATAATTCCATTTTTCTCGGGCCCTTTGTCCTTTCGCAGCGTGTGGATGCCCACTTTGTTCACTCCCAACAGCACAGGAATCTGCTCTCTGACGATCTTGTCAATCACCACCAGCTCCAGCGCATCATAGAAAGTGCTTCCAAATATCTCCCCTTGCCACTCGCGAAGTCGCGCAAGATAGCGCAGCTTCCCTTCCAACTCTGTTGCAATCGGATCAAACGCCACACGCTGATATTCATCCAGAAGTGCTTTCTCCCACACAGCAGGCTTTCGGTACTTCAATAATGGAGCAGGTATAAATTTGTTTAGAAGATTACTTGAACTAATTGAAAAAATTTTTTATTTGAAAGAAAAATAAATAAATAAATAAATTGTAAAAAATAAAATTAAAATTTAATTAAAAATAAATATGTCATTCAAATATGCTACTACAAATAAATAAATAACACACGTCAGAAATCCAGCTTTATGCTTTGAAGGATCTGGATTTCCAAATGTGACACGTAAATCAATAGCTGCAAGCTCTAAAAATTGCCGCTCAGTTATTGGATATCGCCCACGCAACACATCTTCACGAATTTGAATATATTCCATATGCACAACTGTTGGATCAACATTTTCTTCAAAGAAAAACCGTTTTTTGAACAAAAATCTTGAAGGAGTTATCAATCTTGGACAAAGTTCATCGGGTTTCAGATATTTATCTGCCACATGAAAAAAATATCGATATGCTAAGTCAAACACTACATGTGTTTTAACAAACCAACTTGATTGCCATCGATGATTGTTGATTCATATAATGCAAATGACTCAACATCCACAGTAATTTGCATTTTTTGAGCAATTTTTTGCACAAGTTCTCCAACAGTGGTTTCATCAGAAATGACGAATTTTTTGGTCGATGAATCTTCAAAATGAACGTCGATCATTAGAAAGATAAATTCTTGAAATATTTGTGAGAAAAAAGAAACAATAAAACATAAGCAAAACATTTTTATGGATAATTATAAAAGAAATTATTATTTATCATAAATATTGTTAGCAAACTTTTAATAACAAGAATAAAATGATAACAAAGATATTATCACAACCTGTTTTGGGTTGTTGTGATCATTTTAACCGAATCTGTAATCATTGCGATAAATGTTTCACATAAATAAATCTTGATGCGATTCATTTTTTTTGTCATTATGTTTTGAGCCAATTATCATGTGATATTCGAAAAAAATTAAAAAAAAAAGGTTTAAAAAATATTTCAACGCATTTCAAAAACTACAAATAAACTTGTTAAAGATAAATTTTTTTCAATAGACTTAAGTCTCATCCACGAGGATTATATTCACCACAATTTCCTATTTGTCACTTCTTCTTTTTTCCTCTTATATCCAAGCACCGCTGCAACCGTCACAGCCTGCGCCACCACAAACAGCGAGATAAGCGTTCCGCTCTTTGCCCCCGCCATCTCCCTCGCAATCTGCCCTTCCTTGTTCTGTATCTCCCTCCGCACGCCTTCAAACTCCTCTCTCATCAGCCTCGCCTTCTTCTGCAGCACCCCTTTGATCGCCTGCACGCCTTTCCCGAGCTCCTCGTCAACCACTTTGTCCATCTGATCCACATTCTCCATCATCCCTTTCACCATCTTCTCATTCTCTGCTTTCATCAGCGAACCAACTTTCTCCTCAATCAGCTTCGCCACATCCTCCACCCCCTTTTTCGTCATCCGCGCCTCCTCTTTCTTCCTCTCCTCTTCTTTCTCCGCCTCCGCTGCTTTCTTCCACGCTTCTTCCGCTTTCTCCACCGCCTTCTTCACCACCTCCCCCTTCGCTGCCTCTTCTCTCGCTGCGTCTGCTATTGCGTGTGACAGCCTTTCCCTCATCCCTCCTTCTGCTGCTGCCAGCTGGCTCCGCACTTCCTTTCCCAGCTGCTCCACGTCCTGCTTCGTGACGTACTGCGACGAAAGCGCTGAGGATGTGCCTTGCGCTGCCTGAGAGAAGAGAAGAGAAGAAGAAGAAAGTTTGGCCTCGAGTGACTGCAGGCGCTGGTCGACTTGCTGGAGGAGCTGCTGGAGGGAGGAGAGGGTGAGAGGAGGGGAGGAGGAAGAGGAAGAGGAAGAGGAAGAGGAGGAGGAGGAGGAAGATGTTGATGTTGACGATGAAGATGATTGAGGAGTGTGAGGATTCTGATGATGTGATTGATCAGATGATGAAGGTTGTGAAGATGGATTAGAAGAAGAAGATGGATTAGAAAAAGAAGAAGGAGAGGTTTGCATTTGCTGTTGATAAGAAGGAGAAGAAGAAGAAGGATTTTGTGAGCTGCCAGCTACTGCTGCTGGCTGCGGATTATTTGAATTGCCCTCTTCGTTCATGTCATTCAGTCCAGGCGACGATGTCGTCACTTCTCTTCTCTGATACCCTTCTGCTCTGTCTGACTCTGGCTGTTGCTGCTGCTGTTGTGGTTGAGGCTGGTTTGCTTGACTTGGCTGATTTTGAGTGTTTTGAGTGTTTTGAGTGTTTTGAGTATTTTGCTCGCTTTTCTGGCTGGCGCCCTGATTTCCAGCACTTGCATTGATGCCCTTGTATTGCTGGGCATACTTCTCCACCCCAATGGGAAACGCGTGGATCTGATCAGAAATCTCCACGTCTTTCAAGTCGTGGCAATCGAAATTCTTGCCAGTCGAGGCCGAAAAGCCGAAGAAATAGCCCGCCGGCAAATGCACGTCCTTCACAAGCAGAACAGTGTGCAGCTTCGCATCTGTGCTGCCGACCTTCACCACACTCGACTGCGGCTCTCGCACCTCGTCGATGGGGTGGCTTTTGCCTCGGATCGGAGACGTCGTCTGCACCCACAGCACGTCTTGCGAGTACGTCACGCGGATGTGCACGGGCACGTCAGTCTCAACAGACGACACACGGAAGCTGCTCTGGCACCCGCCGATCTGCTGGGTGCTGCCATCTGTGGCGTGATCAAAATGCATCGTGCCGTCATTCACGATGGCCTTGAAGGATTAAAAAAAAAAAAAAAATAACAGGATTAATTTAATTGCAGATGCATATTAAAAAGCACTGAATAATTAAAACAAATAGAGGCTCAATACCGAAATTGAAGGATTATTTCTAAAATATTTATTTTGAAAAATTTTTTAATTAAAAAAATAAAAATACAAGATTACCAACCTTTTATGCGCACTATCATATGTATTTAATATTAAAGCTAATCCTTCCCATTGATCTTTACTTCCATATACGTTTCCCTCTATTCGAGGTTCTTTTGCATACCACATCACCAAACCTTCTGCTCGCAATTAAAAAAATATATATATAATATAAAAAAACATAGGAAAGATGTATGCAAACCTGCTCCTATTCGTTCAGAGCTCCCGATCTTGCGAAAATAATTGGAAAATTAAAAATGAAAATCATAATTTGAAGAAATTTTTTGTTTAGCAAACAGCAGCTTGAAAATTGACTTCCCATGTTGATGCTTCATTGGGGTATTTTGCCCACAAATGTCCTTTTTGTCCTTCCTTGTGTGAAGTCAGCTTTATTGCATTTTCAGTAACAACAGTAGACCCCAATGAATCCCATCCATCTAATCCATCATAATGTCCTGCAAGGAAAGGACGTTTTAGCATAAGAAACGGCATGCATTGAGAAAACAAGAATAACGAAAAAAATGAAACGACATTCAGCATCTTTCAAACAAAAACTGAATGATATTAATTTTGGGATTTGATTTATGAAAAGTTTCTAAATTCAGTTTTTGCTTAAGCTTTAATCTTATTATAAAACAAAAATAATCCTGATATTCATAAATAAGACAGCATATTTATCAAACAAAAAGCTATACTCACAGTTGTAATAAAAATTATATATATACAGAAATAATCCTTTATCCAAATACCAACAGCATAAAGGATTTAGTAATATATATGAAGAAACAAACTGAAAAATTAACAAACATACTGAGAAAATAAAACGACAAAAAAATGAAATTCTGAAAAAAATAATTCAATTAGCCAATATAATTGCTAACTCTTTTTTCAACAAATAAAAATATCCCTCCTTAAAGATTAGTTCCAAAATCAAAAATTTCATGCTTTAACCCAAATTTGTGGTTGTCCGTTGTTGATGCGTACTTCGAGACCATCAGAAATTGTTTGAGTGTTTCCAGAAAATATTTCTCTAACTCTTTCTCCTCTGTTAAATGGAGTGTATGTCAGTTTGCGTTGAACATTTCCATCATATTGATTTGTTGTACATACAAGTGTGGTTCCGCGGGAGAAAGCATAAAATTGATCATCAATGTATCTTTCAATTTGAGGCTCTCTGGAATTAATTCTTTGTCTTTGCTTTGCGGCTGTTGAAATAAATCTGTACAATTCGTGATTCTTATTCCATCCAGCTCTCCATAATGGCTCTCTGTTATTTGGATCATCTCCTCCATTGAATCCTTGCTCAGTTCCATAGTACACAAGTGGAATGGAAGAAGCCATGATATTGTAAGCAAGCGCATTCTTTAACGCTCTCCAATCACCGTTAATGTTCAACCATCGTTTGTTGTCGTGATTATCAATAAATCCTCCTAAAATGCTGGCATCAATTCCAACATTTGCATATTCATTCAATCTGTTTCTAATTTGGTAGCATGATTGATGGTAAGCATAAACATTGATTAAAGTGTAGTACATTGGATATGACAATTGACCTCCCATCACGTCATAATAAGGTTTCAAATAATTAACGTTTCCGTCAAAGACTTCACCAAGCATGTAAATATTTGGTACACGTTGAGAGAGTTCGCCCCAGAACCACTTTGGAACATGTTTCACTGTATCAATACGAATTCCATCAAGATTGTATTCCTTGATTATCCATTGGCACCACTTAATCAGCTCGTCTTTAACCCAACTATTTTCCTGTTTCAAATCTGGGAGATCTGCAACTCTGCAATTCTCAATTTTCCATTGATCGCTGTAATCAATTGAACACCAATCATGATAATGCTCTGCTCTGTCAAATGGTTTAATTCTGCCAAAATCTGTTCCAACTGGTCCAACATGATTGAAAACCAAATCAACCATCACCCAAATATCACGTTTTTTGCATTCATTTATCAAGTTGCGTAAATCGCTTTCCGATCCGAAATTAGTATTCAATGCATAAAAATTTGTTGCGTGGTAGCCATGATATGATCCTTGAGTATTTTCTACGATTGGTGAAATCCAAATCGCGTTCATGCCAAGATCTTGGATGTAATCCAAATGATTCATTATTCCTCTGTATGATCCACCGCAATAATTCCCAAGATTACATGAATAGTTATTATTATCGCTTCTTGCAAAACGATCAGTTAAAATTTGATATATGATACGCGTCTTCCAGTCATCATATGATCTTCCAACAACAATTTCATTTGTATCATTTGCAGCACTCACAAACAAAATTGATAAAAATCCCAAAAAGTACAACATCTCAAACACAAGCGAATCTTATAAGCAATTTAAGGTTTTCAGATCATTGTTTTGTTATTCCGTTTGACCATTTCTTTTCATTTTGAACTTGATAAATATGATGTTAGCGATTTCCAAAAGAAAACCAGGAATTTCCTTTAATAAATATATATTTTCGATATTAAGATGGTTTTGATCACAATGAAAATAATAATCAAAAATGATATTTGACCCAAATATTAGCGATAATTTATCTTTAGTTGATAATTTTGACGTTAAAGATAATGTATTTTCCTATTTTTATTGATTTAGAACTTTTTTTTAAAAAATTTCCTGAATTAGTATTATCAACAATTTCCACAAAAATCTGATTATCAAAGCAGAGAAACTTATCGTTTAAACGGAAGCTTTGCAAATTATCTTCTTGGAAACGTAGATTCAGATTCAGAGGATATTTCTGCTTCATCTTCAGATTCACTTCGAAACGAACAAGAAAGTTCAAGTAGTCAGGAACTTTTAGAATCAATCAAATTAACTCACATGAGAGCGCGAAAAAAGAATTTCGAAATATTAATATCTAGTGATTCTGGATTTGAAGAAAAATCATCAAAAAAGAAATTTTTTTTCCCACGAAAGAAATCGAAACAAAACCGAAAATTGAACAAAAAACTCAGAAGTAATGATCAACTGACCTATCCAATATATACTCATAAATCATCTGAAGATGGTTCCATTAATAATGCGTCTCAAATTCAAATGTTCCGTTCTGCCTCACTTTACTTTGCAACGAAATTTTCATACAAAACTTTGAAGTTCCCAATACTGTTATGTTCTCCTTCACTTTCCACCGTTGATTCTGAATCTTCTCCATTCTCTGTTGCACAAGTGGCTTGCTCAAACATCAACCTTCCCAAATTGTGGTGCGTTATTCCTGTCGATCCAAGAGCAGAGTCTGTGTGTGTGAAATGCCGCTTGGTTGACTACAATCAGCTGCTGGTGACTGGCTTCCAAGCCTTTTTCAACCACGGCTCGCTGCTTGTCCACGCAGTGGTGGTGCTTGACTGCGACAACGACGACGACAATGCAGAAGAAGAAGAAGGAGAAGGCAAAGAAGGCGAAGGGATCAGAAGCAGCAGCAGTAGCGGAGGAGGGGGTGCGAACGATATGCTGGATGACAGTGACTACGATTTCGAGGACGAGCTGTTTGATTTTGGAGGAGAAGGAAGAGGAAGAGGAGAAGGGAGTCCGTCATTGGGCAATGTGGGAGTCGGGTTTATGGGAATGTCTATGCAGCAGGAGAGCAAAAGGCGTATGAGCCCAGAGATGAGAGAGAAAAAAAGGAAAGAAAGATGGATGCAGCGTGTCTTGAAGACGATGCACAGCCCAAAAAGGGGGCGAGTGGCGTTTTCTCTGGTGACAGAGACAGAGCCTATTCTCTCTTCGTTCGGGGCAGATGGGTCAGTGAGAATGAGTGAGGAGAAGGAAATGCGTGATTATTCTGTTGATTCTTCTTCTTCTTCTTCTTCTAATTTCTCTTCCTCTTTAGCTTCTTCATCATCTTCCTCTTCTTCATATTCAAATGCAACTTCATTACTCCCATCATCATCTGCATCATTTTCTTCTCATTTGTTCAATTCATCTGCTTTTCCTTCATCATCATCATCTTCTTCTTCTTCATTTTCTTCTTCTTCCTTTTCCTCCTCTTCTTTTCCCTCTTCTTCTTCTTATTCCTCCTCCTCCTCCTCCTCTTCTTCTTCTTCCTCCTCTTCTTCTTCTTCCTCTCTCTCTTCATTTTCTTCACATCATTTCGATCCACCTTTGTCCCCCTTCTCCCCTTCTCTTCCTTCTCCTTCTCTCATGTCTCCTTATCTTCCACCTTCTTCTTCTTCTTCTTCTTCTTCTTCTTCTTCTTCTTCTTCTCTAATTACCCCTTCTTTTCCTTCTCCTCTTCTCTCTTCCCCCTTTTCTCCGTATCTTATCCCTCCTCCTTCTTCCTCTTCTCTTTCTCTTTCTTCTTTTTCCTCCTCTTCTCTTTCCTCTTCTTCTTCTTCTTCTCTTTCCTCTTCCTTTTCTCCTTCTCTTCCTTCATCATCATCATCTTCTTCTTCTTCTTCTTCCTCTTCTTTCTCTTCTTCCTCTTCTTCCTCTTCTCCCTCTCTCCTCCCTTCCATGAGCTACCTTTTCCCTCCCTTCCAAAAGACTCTTCTTCCTTCTTCTTCTCCTCTTCTCTCTTCTCTCACCCTTCTTTTTGCTTCGATTGTCAAAACAAGCGCTGTTTCTGTGCTGCTGAAGGCGATTTTGAGTGACGTGAATGTGGCTGGTGGAGAAGCGATGAGTGGAGATGTGGAAGAGGAGAAGAGGAAGGAGAGGGAGAGGGATAGAGAGAGAGGGAGAGAGAGAGAGAGAAAGGAGAAGGAGGAGAAGGAAAAGAAGGAAAGAGAGAGGGAGAAGAGAGAAAAAGTGGATGAGACGGAAGAAGAAGAAATGGAAGTGGAGGAAGAGGAAGAGAAAGAAGAGGAAGAGGAAGAAGAAGAAGAAGAAGATGATGAGGAGGAGGATGATGATGAAGATTATGAGGAGTATAAAAGGAAAAGAAGAGTACGGAAAGAAAGGAGGAGAAGGAAGATGAATAGGAAAAATGGTGTGAAAAGAGAAAAAGAGGAGAAAGAGGAGAAAGAGGAGAAAGAGGAGAAAGAAGAGAGAAGGGAAAAAGATGTGGAAGAAATTGAAAAAGAGGAAGAGGAGGAGGAGGAGGAAGAAGAAGTGATAAGCATTGAAATGGAGAAAGAAGGAGAAGAAGAGAAAGAAGAGAAGAAGGAGAAGAGAGGAAGAGGAAGAGGAGGAAGAGGAAGAAGAAGAAAAGAAGCAGAAAAAGCGAATGAGAAGAAGAAGAAGAAGAAGACAGAAAGAGGAAGAGGAAGAGGAAGAGGAAGAGGAAGAAGAAGGAAAGAAAGTGAGAAAGAGGAGAAAGAGAAAGAGAAGGAGAAAGAAGAAATGAGAAAGGGAAAAGGAAAGGGGAAAGGGAAAGGGAAAGGGAAAGAGAAAGAGAAGAATAGCAATGAAATGAGTGAGATGAATGACATGACAGAAGATGTGAAGGAAATCGAATTTGAGAGCATTTCATCAGGGTTTGATGTGATTGTGCTGGAGTCTGAGGCAAATGAAGAGAAAGAAGGAGGAAAAGGAGGAAGAGGAGGAAGAGAAAGAGAGAGAGAGAGAAAGGAAGAAGAAGAAGAAGAAGAAGAAGAGGAGGAGGAGGAGGAGGAAGGAGAAGAAGGAGAAGAAAGAGGGAGAAGAAGAGGAAGAGGAAGAAGAGGAAAGAAGAAGATAAAAGGCAATTATGCATACAAACCTTATGAATTTGCAAGGAAGATATTTGTGAGTGAAATGGAAAAACAAAAGAAAGAAGAAGAAGAAGAAAGAGAAAGAGAAAGAGAAAGAGGAGAAGAAGAAGTTGATGATGATGAAGAAACAGAGGTTATGGATGAAGCATTAACAAATAAGAACATAAACATGAATGAAAAAGAAGAAGAAGAAGAAAAAGAAGAAGAAGAAGATGATGATGATGAAGATGAAAAAATGAAGAAGAAGAAGAAGACGATGATGATGAAAGAAAGAGCAGCACAAATAAGAAGAAGAAAGCAAGTGTTTGATTATGGAAGAATGAGAAAGAGGAGAAGAGGAAGAGGAAGAGGAAGAGGGGGAAGGAAGAGAAAAGATAATGAGATGATGATGAATATGGAAGAGGAAGAGGAAGAAGAGGAGGAGGAGGAAGAAGAAGAAGATAAAGAAGAAGATGGCATTGATAATGAAGAATACAACGAAGCAGGAAAGAAAGAAAGAATTGAAGCTATTTTAGAAGGAGAAGGAGACGAAGAAGGAAGAGAAGGAAGAGAAAGAAGAGAAAGAAGAAGAGGAGGAGAAGAAAATGAAGAAGAAGGAGAAGGAGAAGAAGAAGAAGATGATGAAGACATTGAGTCAACAGCACGTTTTTATCTTTCCTTTCAGAAGTTGCAAGAGAGAAAAGCGAAAATTAGAGAGAAATACAAAAATGACAGAAATATTCATCTTCTTCCTTCTTCTATTGCTTCTTCTTCTCTTCCTCCTCCTCCTCCTCCTCCTTCTTCTTCTTCTATTGCTTCTATTGCTTCTTCTGGAGAAGGAAGAAAGGAGGAGAAGAAGGAAGAAAGAGAAAAAGAGAAAGAAAAGGAGAAAGAGAAAGAGAAAGAGAAGGTAAGAGAAAGAGAAAGGGACAGAAGAGAGAAAGAAACGGAACAAGAATCATCTTTTCTTTCGACTTCAGACAAAAACGTGTTTGAAATGGAAGCAGAACAAGAGAAAGAGCAATCTTCTGAGAAGAAAAATTTGAAAATTAATATTCCTTCTTCTTCTTCTTCTTCTTCCTCTTCTTCTTTATCATCATCATCATCTTCTTCTCTTATTTCTCCCTCTCTTACATCTTCATCTTCACTTTCACCTTCACCTTCATCTTTGTCTATGTCATTATCATCATCATTACCCTCTTCTTCTTCTCTTTCTCCTTCTCCTTCTCCTTCTCCTTCTCCTTCTCCTTCCTCTTCTCTTTCTCTTTCTCCTCTTTCTCCTTTTTCTTCCATTTCTCCCCCAAAAATCACTCAAAATCCTATCCAATCATCATTATCTTCTTCTTCTCCCTCCTCTTCTTTAACCTCTTCTTCTTCCTTCTCTTTTTCTCCTCCTTCTTCTTCCTCCTCCTCTTCCTCTTCTTCCTCTTCCCTCTTCCTCTACCCTCCTCTCTCTCTCCCAGACAAGCTTCTCCGCTCTCCCAAGTTCATTGGAGAGGCTGTGTGTTATTGGAACACCAACAACCTTCCACTCAGAATGCTCGTGTTGCCAAAGAGGAAGAGAGGAAGGCCTCCTGGGTCATTGAACAAGCAGAAGAAGGGAAGAAGGGAGAAGGGGGAAGGAAGAGAAGGAGGAAGAAGAAGAGAAGAAGAAGAAGAAGAAGATTTAAGAGGAGAAGGAGATGATGGTGATGATAAAGAAGAAAAAAGAGCAAGAGAAAGAGAAAGATCAAAATCAAACACAAATCCCTTCAATAGAACCCATCCATCTTCCAATTCCTCGAATACAAAGGAGAATTCCACTGCTCTTTCTCTTCTTTCTCGTTTCAGCCCGATTTCAGCGATTCCGCTCAAGTCTTCCTTTGAAGACGTGCAGATGTCTCTTCTGGCAGACAGGTTGGCTCACAAACAGGAGGGAAACGAGGAGAAGATGGAGAAGATGGAGAAGGAGAAGGAGAAGGGGAAGGAGAAGGGGAATTCGGTTGCTGTTTTTTCTTCTTCTGCTTCTTCTGTTTCTGCTTCTTCTGTTTCTGCTTCTCCTCTTTCTACTTCTCCTCTTCCTTCTTCTTCTTCTTCTTCTTCTATTCAAGTTTCTTCTTCCATTTCTTCTTCTCCTTTTTCTTCTTCTTCTTCTCTTCCGCTTGTTTCTTCTTCTCCATTTAATTCTTCTTCCTCTCTTTCTCCTCTTCCTTCTTCTCCTATTTCATCTTCTCCTTTCTCTTCTTCTCCTTCTGCTTCCATTTCTTCTTCCATTTCTTCTCCTTCTCCTTCACCTCTTTCTTCTTCTTCTCTTTCTTTTCCTTACTCTTCCTCTTCCTCTTCTTCTCCATTTTCTTCTTCTTCTTCTTCCCTCTCTCCTTCTCCTCCTTTGCTCTCTTTCAAACATAATAATAATTCACCTCCTCTTCCTTTTGCTTCTTCTTCATCTTCATCATCCAATTTAATTTCTTCTTCTTCTTCCTCTCCATATAATTCTTCCTCTTCTTCCTCTTCTTCTTCCTCTTCTTCTTCCTCTTCTTCTTCCTCTTCTTCTTCCTCTTCTTCTTCCTCTTCTTCTTCCTCTTCTTCCTCCTCCTCTTCCTCCTCTTCTTCTCCATTATCATCATCTTCGTTACCTTCTTCTTCTTTCTCTTTCTCTCCTCCCTTTTCTTCTTCTTCTTCCTCCTCCTCCTCCTCTTCTTCCTCTTCCTCTTCTTTGCCCTCTTTTCCTGCTTCACTTCAACACACTCCATCTTTCAAAAATCCTTTTTCTTCTCCTTCTCCTCCTTTTCCTTCTCCTTCTTCCTCTTCATTTTCTTTCTTCTCTTCCCCCTTGTCATCATCATCATCATCATCATCATCATCATTTTCTTCTTCCTCTTCTCTTCCTTCTCCTCCTCTTCCTTCTTCTTCATTTCCTTCTTCTTCTCTTTCTTTTCCTTCTTCTTCTTCTTCTTCTTCTTCTTCTTCTTCTTCTTCCTTCCAATCAATCTTCATTCAACCATCCATCTTCCCTACAAACACAAAACCTTCTTCTATTTTGTCTGCGTCTCAACATTTCATCCACACAAGCAAGACAAATTCTGTCTCTTCTTCTGCTTCTAATCCTTTTTCGCCTTCACAAACAATTTATTCTTCTTCTCCTTCTTCCTCTTCCTCTTCTTTTTCTCCTTCTCCTTCTTTTTCTTCTTCTTCTCTTTCTTTTCCTTCCTCTTCCTCTTCCTCTTCTTTTTATACAAATTCTCCTCCTTCTTCTTCTGCAATGAAGACAATCGTCTCATCATCTCCTTCATCATCATCACAATCACAATCACAATCACCATTTTCTCCTCCTCCTTCTTCTTCTTCCTCCTCTTCTTCTTCTTCTTCCTCTTCTTCTTCCTCTTCTTTTACCTCTTCTTCTTCCTCTTCTTTTACCTCTTCTTCTTCCTCTTTCCCATCTTTTCCATCTCCTCCTTCAAACTCTCCTTTTCCTCCTTTTTCTTCTCGATCAATCGATCCATTTCTGTACTCTTCAATCAAAAGCTCTCCTTCCTCATCCTCATCCTCTTTCTCTTCCTCTCTTTCCTCCTCCTCTTCCACCCCTTCTTCTTTGTCTTCCTCTTCCTCCTCACCTTCTTTTTCTTCTCCTTCTCCTTCATCATCGTCAACTTCTTCCTCTTCTTCTTCTTCTCTTCCTTCAAATTATTCTTCGCTCAATTCTTTTTTGGCCTCAAATACGATCGTCACACAGCAGATGGCACTCGCCAATCCGAATAACCTGACTGTTTGAGGTCTTTTCGAAGAATGCTTTATTTCTAAATGTTTATTGAGATGATATAGTTATTTTTTTATGTTTATTTTTATTTTTATTATTTATTTATTTGATTCACTTTGGAGAAAGAATTGTGGATTCTGAAGTTTTTATTCTTTTTCTTATTATTTTTAATTATTAAAAAAAAATTTTTTTTTTTTTTTTTATCTTCCAGATTTTCAGAAATATTTTTATAAAGCATAAAACTTTTCGTTTTTTTCCTGTTAATATTTATATTAACAAATATCAGAAAAGGGTTGTTCGTTTCTATTTTTAAAAAAATCACACATAACATGAAATATCCTTTTTGAAATTATTCTTTCTTTCGAGTTGTGATCAAAAATATTTCCTCAATGAAATTTTTGAAAAAACAGTTACAAAGGTTAGTTCATTCTGCTCATGATGATGTAATTAAGGATATGTGGAAAAATTCTTTAATTTAAGAAAAAAAATTGGATTATTTCCATTCTTTTTCTGCTTTCATTTCTTAATAAGTTAATCATTGTTGTGCTTAAAATATTGTTTCAAAATCGATAAACAAGAAACATTCAAAATGATGGATGGGACACAATTCTGAAAACTTAAAAAAACTGTCCCTCTTAAAATATTCAACAATTCCAATTGAGGGAAAAAAAAGAAGAAAAGGAAACAAACAAACAAACAAATAAGTTGTTAAACAAAATAAAATATAAAAACTTTGCCATAATTGATGTTTTGCCTTTATTTTTATAATCTCGAATATAGTTAGTGTTGATAATTGTGGACTCTTTCAATTGCTGTAAACAATGACAATATCTCATCAACTATTAATTGTTGCATTTCGACTATTGATCAAATAATCACTTCAATAAATGCAAACTTATATGAATTGTTTCCATCATTCATCCAATTCCAAGAATTATTTTTTTTAATTGGGTTATAATTTTATCTTGACCTTTTTTTATCAAAACCTTTTTTTTTAATTTATCATTATCTTTTCCCACAATTTCATATTTTTAAAGATTTTTAAGTATATATATGAATTCAATAGATAAAAATAAATCCATTTTGCAACAAACCCAATTTCGAATGGGGGGGGGGGGGAGATGTGGGGGTTTAGCCCCTTCATTGAACTTCTGTGTGGAATTGGAGGGTTACATGGGGCATAAAACCTTCAGTTTGTTTAAAACGTTATTTTTCGATTTTTTTTTTCATTTCATCTCTATAAAAAAATAAAAAATTGTTATAATCGTAAAAATATTATTATAAAAATGAAAATATCCACAAAAACAAAATTAAAAGAAGGTCAGTAAATTACAGAGAGAAATGTCTTCACGCAAGTGTAGGAATTATTACAGTCGGCTGGAGCGAATGGCTCACATCGTTGTCGATGGAGTAGTTCGCTTTCCGGATGCTATTAATTCCAAGGAATTCAGCCGTGCAGGAATAAAGAATGCAGTTCGAGCACTGAGAAAAGGAAGGCTTGTTGGAAAAGTTGGCAGACCTGCAGCAGTAGTGGGCGAAAAGGAACAAAGAGTTTTAGACATTATTCACATTGAAGCAAAGTCTGGAACATGTTTAACTTTGAAAAAAACAAGAGAATTGGTTTGTTTAATTTTTATTAATATGTTTTAATCATTTGTTTTTCAGATAGAAAATGTTATAAACGACAACAATGACGAAGACGCACCATTTACCGAAGTTTCAATATCTGCCACACATGGCTTTGTCAAGCGTCATCCTGAGCTGATGACTGGAACGCCGAAGAATTTGGACATCAGCAGATTGGCTGTTTCGTGCAAAAGTGTTTTTAAACACTAATGAAAAATTCTCGAAGATCTGAATGAAAAGTTTCACAACAAGCCAGCTCTTATTATCAACATCGACAAATCTTCAACGTGCGTTCCCTCAGATTCAAAATAGCTTGATACGCACTCTGCTGATGCGAAAGTTGGTTTCACAAAAGAACATCCAAGAATGATAAATTCTACATTCGTAGCAGCTGTTGCAGCGGACGGATATGCCTTTCCTTCAGTCATTTTGTGGCCAAGTGCAAAGCTGCCAGAAGAACTGAAATGCCTGCTATCTCCAACGCATGAGATATGGGCAAATGGAAGCGGCTGGATGGACAACGAGTGCTTCAAAATGCATGCTCTCACTGTTCTTCTGCCTTCTATCATCGAAAGAAGAAAGCGCATGTCACTTGAAAACGAACACATTCTTCTCCTCCTTGATTCGCATGGATCTCGCGCAGATCCATCGATCTGGCGAGAATTCCAAAAGCAACAAGTCGACGTTCTAACCTTCGTGCCACACAGGACACACCTCTGTCAGCCGTTAGACAGAGGAGTGTTTGCTGTATTCAAATCTGAACTGACAAACAGATTTGAGGCTCCCTCTTCTTTTTCATCTTCCTCCAAACGAGCAGCAATTTCCGACGTTCTGCCTCAAGCCATCCACACTGCATTGTCTCCTTCTGTGATTCAGAAAGCTTTTGTCTGCAGTGGTGTTCTGCATAATACTTCTGGGCCAGTTCTTTTGAAACTGCCCGAATCTTCAATTTACCCTCTTCCATCCCGAAGAAATAGATTCAACTTTTATGGAAAAGTGATAACCGACGAAAATCTTTTAGAGAAATGGGAAAATCATTTGAAAATGAATATTGAAAGGAAAAATGAAATGGATGAAAAGGAGAAAGATGAAGTGAAGACTGTTGTGGATGAAAAGAAAAAAATAAAAAGAAGATTTCTTCATGTGAAAAACGATGATTCTGATGAAGAAAAGAAAGATAATGCATTAAATCGAGCTGAAGGAAAAAGGAAAGTTATCAGAAGAATTAATTCTGATTTTGTTTTCTTTTAATTATGTTGTTTTTTGAATTTTTTTCACTTCATTTTTTTGGGTCAGAATAAAGAAAAAGGGCCAAGATAAAATGATAACACTTAATCAAATTTTCTTGGTGAAAAAATCCTGAGAATCTAATTTCTACGTGTTTCTCCGAAAATGGATAATGTTTTTATCTTTATTGCATATATCAAAAATTTGTGATAAGCTCCTTTTGTGTAATTTTCAGAATAAAATGAAAACTGAACATTTTCTTCATATTTTCAATCCAACTCACTGAATTCAACAGCATGGGAAAACAAGCTTGACAATGCAATAATAAACATTCTTGTGAAGTTTAGTAAGTGGAAACAAAATATTTATCGAAAAATGAAAATTTTATTTTGCATGATATTTAAACAAAAGGAAGTTTTCAAAAAAAAAATATCAATGTGTTATTTTTTTCAGAAAAGAAAAAATGATTTCTGCAATTCATGTATTGCTTTTCATAATTAATTCGATGTCATTTTCTTTATCGTGTTAGATTCATTTGCCTATCCATCAGAATAAAGCAAGATATTTGTGAGTGAATATCCTTTTCGCAACATATTGTCCTTGCTCAATATCATTGAACAGTGTTGTTATTCATTTGTATTGAAATGTCAAAAATCTCAATAAAAAACTATTTTTTTCTTTGGAAAAATAACAAGCACATCATCGATCACCTTTTTCAACAATGAATTACAGCGTCTCGCTTCGGTCATCAATCTTTCTTCAACAATTTATTTTATCTTCAAAAAAAAATCAGTTGCCTAAAGTGGAGATTTGAAGAACATTGATCATTCAGGAATGAAAAATGTAACGAGAGATAAAACCTTCACCATTTATCATCCTGTTCGAAGAGCGTTTCATAAAGATGACTGCATAAAGGATGGAGGAAAATTGAGGTTTGAAAAGTTTCAATTTCAAAGAGATTTCAAACACAATGATTTCAAATTAACCATTCACATTTCTTGTTTTGATCTCTTTTATTCATTCCCAATAACATTCCTTTGAAATGACTAAATAACTAAAAAAGAAAAGAAAAGAAAACACGTATATCTTCTTTGTTGTGAAGAAGACCAAACAGAAGCTCCAAAAATGATGAAAAGATAAATATTGCAAAAGTATATCACAGCACAGCCAAATACATACACACACCAATACATACAAATACATACTAATATATACTGATATGTGCGCCAACTGTTCACTGGCACATACCAGAGGCTTCAAATGTTCCATTGGAGAGAGAATGGAAAAATGAATGTGAATGAAAGACAAATGCAAATGCAAATCAAACACTTCAAACAGAAAACAGAAAACAAAAAACGAAAGAATAATTCCATTCAATAAAAATATCACTCACTCACATACAACCCAACAAAAACAACAAAAATTGCAAACACGTTTCACTCCACTTGATCTTTTATCCGTCCATCTCCAATTCAACTGCCTCCATTTCCATCGTTCAAACCCTCCAACTCTTCGTCTTTTTCTCTCCTTTTCCTTTTCATTTCGTTTGTATCAATCGTCCATTCATGCCATCCCTCTCTCTTCCCCTTTCAAATAGCTGCTCGGCACAATCTCATCCCCGCTTTTGTCTCGCCTGATCACCGACCCATCCACCAGGCAAAGCGCATCCGATGCTGTCACCATCATCGCCCCTGGCCCGCACCCCGCCGCCAGCTCTCGCCTCAGCTCCCCCAGCCCACACCGGTCTCCAGGCGCACACACCACACACCCCTTCACAACCCCGCCAAATGACGACCCCGCCACCTTCTCCATCTCCGGCCTCTCCCCATTCACAATCTTCTGCCCTGCCACCTCTGCCGGATACTCCCCAAACGGAATCTCCACCGTCAGAATCTCCCACAGCATCATCCCCATCGAAAACACAACCGACTCCTTCGTTGCCCCTATCTTCCTCTTCATCTGTAGCTCTGGCGCCTTCCATCTCAAACAATCATTCCAGTTGTCGGGCTCATCCTTAAATGCTGATGAGGGCAGAGAGTCACTATCATCATCATCATCACTGGCAGATGTCACATCTGTTGATGAAGAAATGGATGATGAGTCTGAGTCATCATCTGACGAGCAGTCTGAGTGGAGTGCAATGCAGATCACCATGTGCTCCGAAAACAGAACAATGTGCGGACTCAGATTCTCCAGAGACGAAAGCGGAACTTCCATCTCGTCAAACGAGTGGAGCGCCAAATTCGCCACCAGCAGCAGCACTTCTGCTGCTGTCTGCTCTCTTTCCTTCAATGTGCCTATCGCCATCTCCTTTGTTTTATTCCTCCCATGAAGCAGCATGAACAGCGAATCCCTCAAATCCACAATCAGCTTCTCATGTGGTGATGAGCAGGCAATTGCATCCACCAGATTCGATATCGATGAGGTGGTCGGACACAGATCGTCCATCCTCACAAATGTTGTGTTTGTGTCTGTGGATGAGATGGATGGTGATGGTGTTCTCTTCCTTATCTCTTCTTCTTCTTCTATCTCCAGTGCCCATTCAGGAATCTTGTCTGAATCCTTTCCAAGAATATATTCAGTGGAGCCACTCTCAGCCAACAAATACTCTTCTGACTCCGAATGCACCATCTTCTTTTCATACACCCTCTTCTTTGCATTCTCTTCATTCTTCTTCTCTTCTCTCCTCCATTGCGCCTCTGGTGACATCTCCATCGTTACCATCTCAAATGCCTTCGGATCCTTCTTGATGTTATCATCAACAATCTCTTTGTATTTTTTCGCTTCTTCTTTTTCCTTTCTCCATCGAACAGCCAAAACAATAGATACAATCAGAACAATAAGCAGAATTACAACAAGCACAATCACAATCAACAACCAATAAGATTTTCCTTCTTTTCCTCCTTCAGCAATCCTTTCATCCCCATTTGTCTTTGCTTCACTTGCATTCTTCAGAATAAATGAATTTGTTGATGAAGGATAATCATTAACTCCGAATAAAATGAGCACACTCACCTCAATATCATCTCCGCAGCTGCTGACGAGATCTTTCTCCACATTTCCTTCTGCTTCTCTTTCTGATAATAGCCCATTTCTATCAAAATCGTGTTTTTCAATCTCTTTCTCTTCTCCCTTCTTCTTCACAACTGAGAATGACAAATTGCATGGAATAAGAAGCATTCCTTTGAATATCAATTTCATTCTATCTGTCTCTTCTTTTGCTTCCACACTCTCCAGAACAGGAATGAAGAATGATGAATCCCTCTCTGAAGCAATCCCTTCAAAACTGCACCCATCATTCAACATCCAAAGAGATGTATTTCTTTCCCATCCATCTCCTCCTTTCAGACACACAACATTCAATGTTCCTGAATCTGAGCAAATGATATTCCTTCTCAGCGATGGATATCCTTCAATTGATGGATTATTGTTTTCAAATCTTCCATCATTAACGATCAATGCCCCTCCATTTATTGTTATTCCACCTTCTGGTGAATTCGAGATTGTTGAATCCTTCATCATCACAGAACTCTTCGCAACATCCACAAGAGATCCTTCCCATCTGCACATCTCTTCTTCTGTATTTAAATATTGTTCGTTTCTTTCATTTGAACTCCCATCGAAAATGCAACTGTCCATTTTCACATCCAAACAATTCCCCAGCTTTATCAACTTCCCTTTTGTTTTGTTTGAACTGACTCTGCCCATTGTGCAATTTGTCAATTGCATCGTCTTTTTCATTGACAGGCAACATATCAATGATTCTTCATTTCCTTCAACTGTGATATTTTCTGTTTTGAAATCCTTGATTGTCAATTGCCCGTATTCATAAACATCTATCAGAGATTTTGAAATTGTTGAATTGCAAATCGTTAATGAATCGATGACTGATGCAAGTGATGATAATAGAGATAATGAAGATTCATGAAGAATGAGATTTGATATCTTGCATTCCATGAGTTGTAATTCTCCTTTTTCCATTTTTATAATGAGAAATGGAATGTTTGCTAATTCTATACTTCCTTCTCCAGCCGATTGTTTTGAGTCAAATGAGCAATTTATTATCTCAAGAATCCCTCCCTCTGGTGATATCAATGATTCGTGTGAAGAGATGAAATTTGAATCAAACACAAAATTCACTCTCACCAACGAGACTGTTTCTCTTGTTGAAATCAAAGAATCCTTTGTTTTTTCAATTCTTGATTTCACTTCAACTTTACAATTTTCTCTGCTCTTCGAACTCAGACTCATCTCCTCCAGATTTATTTCTCTTCCAATCACACTCTCAGTGTCAACATACAATAGACTCACATATTCAGATGTCAGATGCATCAGTCCATGCTCAATTGAATCACATGGAAGAGCATTTGTTCCACATTGTCTGTCATTCGAACCATTCACACTGCTCACAACAATTGTGTCACTCTGATGGATAGTCACAAATTCAATAAGATCTGTATCTTCTTTGTGCTCACAACTATCAATTCCATATATAGCATTAATTCGTGAATAATGATTCTCTCGAAGATCAAACTGGAATTGGCTTTCATTGATCTGGGATGGGATGTTGAAGCATTCAATGAAAATATCATTCCCCACTCTTGCTGTGTTTGAACTGAATTTCATTCCCGTAAATGTGAAATCAAGAAACCCTCTTTCCTTTGTTGCCAGATACACCCCTCCTCCTTTTCCATTGGTGCAGCTGCATTGGCTGATTGTTGAGTCAATCATCTTCATCGATCCAGATACACCCAATGTGAAGAATATTGCCCCTCCTTTTTCACTCATTTCTGCTTTGTCTTCTGTGATGTTGCTCGAATTCACAGCCAAACAAATCCTTTTCTCACTCTTTGATTCCAAAATGTTTGGTCCATTGTCACTTCTCTTCACTCCTGAAAATGATGAATTATTAATCTCAATATTTACACATTCTTCATTTATCTTAAATCCTTGTTCAGATTTCTTGATTGATAAAATGCATCCTCTGCTTTCATTCAACGATTCCACTCGAATATTCACAAAATGGCAAGTAATTCCAGCATCGTGAATGACAAAAATACTGTTTCCAACATTGCACGATTCAATCGACAAATCATTCACTTCCACACTTCCTCCAATCACATCCACGAATACACAATCAAATCCATTATTAACTCCTGCTTCTGAATGGAATGAACATCCAGTTATCACCAACTCACCAGCTCTGCTTGAAATAATCGTTTTGGCTGAGTTGTCGAATCCCGATGTTAATCGGAGCTGGATATTCGTCAATTCAAGATGAATATCATTTTCCATGAAATATTCCGGTTGACTTCCTATTGACTTTTCAAAATTCAATATTGCTTTTGTATCTTCTTCTCCAATCTTTACACTTTTTTTGATCTGATAATTGGACACGTTGAATGAATCTCGAATAAAAGTTGATCCTTCAATCTGAATTGTTTTATTTTCATCTTCATCTCTCATATTTTTCATCCCTTTCCACATTGTGAAGCATGGCTCTTCCTCACTTCCACAACGTGCAACATCAAATCCACTTGATGAGATAAATATCTCAAATGAGCTGAATGGAATGAGGAACATGAATAAATCTTTGCTTGAATGAAAATCATCACTTCCCACAAACAAATTGTTATCATCCTTCATTGATGAGTAATCAAACTTGAATGACTCATTTATCACAGAAGAATTAAAATCCTTTCCCAAAATGAACACATTCTTTCCAATGGCTGCATTGTTGTTTGAAAATGAAACGTTTTCTAAAAGAAATGGCTTCTCATTCAAACAATTTTGGCAATCCAAATACAAGAATCCTCCTTTCCCATTGCCTGATGAAAGCGAACAAGATGATGCATTTGTCGATTTCATCACCAATTCTTCTTCATTTTTTAATGTAACTTTTGCAACGCCTCCTTCTTCACCACTTCCAGTGTTCCTAATGTTTGAAAAGTTGCTGTTTTCGAACAAAACAGAAGAAGCCATTACCAGTGGTGAAATGGAAAATGAACATTCTGTCAGACTGCATCCCTTCAATGTGCAACTTCCACTTATTGTGGATATCAATGAGTATTGAATGGCCGTTGATGATAAGATCTCAAATAAACAGCTTTCGAGTTGAAGAACCCCACTCGATGAGATCAGTGAATTCAAATTTGGCTCAAATTGACTTGGAATCTGCAATTTCAATGATAACAAGCTGAGTGAAACTGTTGATGAAATAACAGATGAAGATGATGATGCAGAATTCCCTTTGATCCTTTCATTAAACTGAATAGGCTTGTGTTTGGTTTCATCTCCTTCATTCACACATCCATCAATCACAAGTGCATCTGTGAATGAATAAACATCTTCAATTGTCCCTTCATCCTTCACTTTCACTTTCCTTTCTCCTTCTGTCTCACTTCTGTCAATGTGGCTTATTCCACTCCACATCGATTCGCATGGATATCCATCGCTCCCACATCCCAATGTGTCATACCCCTCCCTCGACACACACACCTCCCTTCCCTTCATTTCAACAAGAAACAGCCGAAGATCAACACTCTCCGCAAAATGGTCTCTGTCAATCCCTTTCATATCAACTGCCATCCATTCACCTTCTCCTTTTCCATTTTCATATTTGTATTCAAATCCAAACCTCTCCTTCGTCACTGTTTCATTCAGTTTCTTGCAAGAAATGAACAAATCCCTTCCCTCAGCTGCAACATTGTCTTTGAACGTCAATGTTGTCAACACAAAGTTATTCACACAATTGTCACTCAAATCCAAATTCACTCCTCCCCCATATCCCCCAATTGATCCCTCACCTCCAGCTGAACATTTCTCAAACGATGTCACCACTCCACTCTTTCCCAAACGCATTTCTCCTGTTCCCTTCAATATCACTGCAATCCCTCCTCCACATCCCTTCAATGTTCCACATCCTTCAATCACAACATCATTCACCTCAATAGCACATCCATTTCCAACTTCTCCACTCACAACACCCCCATTTCCCTCCAAACTGCTCATCTTCATAATCGTGCAATTCCTCATCCCCAGCTTCTTTCCATTTTCATCCCATATCAGTCCTTTTCCTCCCATCACACATTCTTGTGCTGTCACATTCCCAATCGTCAATGAACTCGATGATGACGAATACTCAATCAATCCCTTCATATTTGTTGTTTCCACACTCTCAAGCAACGAATCCTCAATCGAAGCACCCCCATTTCCATTAATAACAATGAATGCCTTCATTCCAAATTTCACTTTTCTCTCACTCCCTCCACAACTCATCCGGATAATCTCCACATTCCCTCCACTTGCACTCGCAAACTCATAATTCACTGCATCCACTCCATTTCCCATCTTTATCCCACAATCAGCAAACCTCAATGTCCCTCCTGAAGAATGAACAAATGATGTATGTTCCCAAATCGATTCTCCCAATTCAAATAATATCCCTGTCAATGTTGATGAAACACTGTTCATCACCAATGCTTCTTGTGTTTTTGTTCCTGTTCCTCCAACTTTCAATCCAACATCTTTGTTGCTCGAATCAATCTCATATGACTCCTCATCCAACTTCACTTCTTCATCAAATGAAAATGTGCTTGTCAATCTGATCATTCTCTTTGAATTCGGATATCGATATTCACTCGCTTCTCCAATTCTTCTGCATGGATAATCTTCATATCCACACAGCCTGAATTCACTTCCTTGTCCTCTCCCACTCACATATGCTGGTGATGAAAATGTCCGAAGAAACACAACAAGTGGAACAATAAGCTCTGGCTTGCCACTCTCTATTCCACAAAGTTCATTCAAGTCTGCAACATTTATTCCAATTTCTGGATTGAATCCAATTGAGGTGCTGTTGATGACAGCCGATAAATCCTGTGCTTCCACAAATAAATTCTTCCCTTTCCATGCATTGCACCCACTGAATGTCATGCTTTCCAATGAAAATGTTCCCATTTGATTGGCAACTTCAGCAAACATCCCTCCTCCCATTCCTCTCCCTCCATTCTCAACATCCTCTGATGGCACAACACATTCTGACAAATTCACTCCTTTCGCTCTCAATGTTCCTCCGCTTCCAACTGATATCATCATCCCTCCTCCTTTCATTCCACTTCCACCTGAACATCTTGATGAAAAATTGCTTTCTTCAATTTTCACATTCCCATTAACCCCCATCCCAACATTCAAACATCCCCCTCCTCCATTTCCACCTGCAACTTCCACATTCACCTCCACTCCACTCACTCTGCTATTCAAAATCTCCAATTGAACTCCATTTGTCATCGTTATTGGTGATTTCCCATTCATTGTCAGTGTCCCTCCACTTTCCATCACAAATCCATCAACAATCAGATTCCCTCCTGCCATATCAATGATGCTGTATCCTATCTTTCCATCTGTCAATGCTCCACTCTCAAATGAGACTGAACAGTTCGTCATATTGAGTGTTGATGTTGAATGGATGAATGCACTTCTCCTTGCTTTCAACTGACCTTTCACAACAAATGAAAGTCTCCTCATTGTCAGTGAACTCGAACATCCAACAAGCCAATCTTGTGTGGCTGATCCTCCATCACTCACATTCACTTCCATCCTCTCTCCATCTGATGACACTATTCTGCCTGAAATACTCACACCAAATGACGGTCCTGTTATTTCCTTGGCAATTGACGAAGATGAGACAACTTCTATTTCATTCACAGTGCTGCTCATTCTTGAGTTCGCACAATAATCAACTGTCAAGCACCTGAATGCCTCAAACCCACAATGGTTGTGGTCCATCCCATTTCCTCCACTCCCATCAACAAGCACTTTTGACCCCATTGTGCACAAATACACAAACAGTGGAATCACTTCACTTTCATTACCATTTTCACTCCCACTCAGTTTCAATACATCTGATGGAATTGTGCTTGTGTCAAAAAATGAAAATGAGCTGGTATTCACTTTTGACTCCAAAAACACACCACTCCCACAATCAACAAACACATCCTTCCCATATTCTGCCACATTCCCATGATCTTTCGAAAACTTCACATTCTGCCCAATTGTCAATCCACATCCCTCGCTCTCCATCAATACAAACATCCCTCCTCCTCTCCCTCCTCTCCCTCCATTATTCTCTGCCTTATTCCCATCAATCACACTTGTTCCACTCACAACCACATTCCCATTTCCCTTCAATCCAACATATATTCCTCCTCCTTTTCCACCAACACAACTGCACCCATTCACATTGCATCCATCAACTGTCAACGTTCCACTCGTTCCAACTGTTCCTTTCATCCATCCTCCATCTCCCTCATTCCTTTTGACTCCGCTGATATTGCATCCTGAACATATCACACTCGTCATTCCTTCACAAAATTCAATCGCTGAATGAGCTCCAAACACAAGTGCTCCACCAATTACAAATCGTTCCATTTTCAGACTCCCACCATGCGCATTCACAATGCTGTATCCAAAGGCCACACTCGATGTGCTCTCTGATATATGAGCAACTGAGCAGTCTGTGAGTGTGAGTGATGAGCTGGTCAAAACAATGAGTGATGTTGCACTCGATAACGAAAATGGAATTTGGAACCCAATGTTCTTTATGGAACTTTTGCTCTCAACATTTATCAAACACGAAGATGTCATTCCACTCGGCACTCTCACATTCACATTCGTCTTGTTAACCCCACAATACACCTCCCATTCATATGACCCTGCCATCGACACAACCTCTCCCAACTCAAACCCTGAATCCAACACAATAATTTTATTTCCTGTTGCAAATCTTGTTTCAACTGCATGAGAGATGGTTTTACATGGAAAATACCCAAACCCACAAAACCACGAGTCATATCCTCCATACCCATTCACCGCTTTCCCCACATGTGCTGCTCCTGAAAATGTGTCAAAAAACACATTCAATGGGAATATTCCCATCTCTCCCTCATTCCGGTCATATCCCATCAGCTCATCATAAATAGATGCATTGTGTCCAACATTCAGCTTTGCAGTTGTTATTGTCCCGCTCACCAGTCTGCTCCCATTCACAAACACATCCTTTCCTCCCAATGTTGCACTGCAACCAACAAAACTCACTGCTGATATCGCAAAATCAAATGAGTTATCTGCCAGCCACAGCATCACTCCTCCTCCACATCCACTGCACTTGCACTGTTTGAATGATGTTATCCCTCCACTGTGTGAAGTTGAATCTCCAATTCTAACTTGGCTTGTTGAAGAAGCCAACTCAACCTTTATCCCTCCGCCATTTCCATTCACACACTCACATCCTTCTATTGTTGTGTTCCACACAAAAAATGTCTCTCCCGCCATCACGCTTTTTGCCATCACCACACCATCACCTGTTGTCCGATTCACATTTCGAATTGTCACATTCGCTAAAACACTTTCTCCAGATGCCAATCCTGCTGATGATGGTTCTGCAAATAGTGATCGACTCATTTTCATATTTTTGATCTCAACGTCAATCATCTTCAGCTGCCTCAGCGCCACTTCAAACACAGATGCTGATTTAACACTCCCTCCTGGTGTCGAAGAGTCGATCACCACATCCTCCAGCGAAAGAGCCCCGCTCCCCAGTGACACCACAAACACACTCGGCGATGGACTTCTCATCGAGTTGTGGTCGATCCCCACATGCCCCACCTCCAGTTGGCCAGAAGATATGCTAAACAGCGTTGTTGCAGGCGAAGAAAGTGCACTTGTCCCAATCACACTCACTGTCTTCCCTCTCCCAACAACAGAAATCGTCTTTTCCCCAACACTGATCGTCGCCCCTTCACTCACGTGCTTCCCACCCATCAACATGATTGTCGAGCTCATCCCCAAAGCACATGTCCATAACGCATGCCCCACTGTCTTGCAAGGTGCTGCCTCACTCATCCCACACAGATTGCTCGCGTCACTTCCACTCACCACAACATACCGTTCCTTCATCCCTTCCTTCAGCCATCCCTTCTTTTCTGTATGTTGATTCACCCAATTGTTTCCGTTATAATATTGGAGGCACACTCTCGTATCATTACTATTCGTTGTATAAGATTCGTAGAACGGGTTGTTCGATGAGAAGAAATTGTATCGATCTTCCAAATACACATCGAGGCCATATGGAGTAGAAGTGGTTGTGCATCTGCAATCGTGGAAGAAGAAGAAATAACAATAATGATTGTAACTTGGAGCTGTTGATTGATATGGCCTGAAATCCAATCCTCCGCCATATGACACTGCTGAGCACGAAATAAACTGGAGGCTCCTCATTTTGAATGCAGCTGGAACACCGTAGCAATACATCCCTCCACCACTTGAATGTGTAAGAGAGCACGTAGTGAATGAACACTCAAACACACAAGCACTCTCACCTTTTCCACTTTCTGCTCCAATACATGAAGATCCAGAAACATTAAAAGAATTAAGAAAAAGTCCTCCTCCATCATTTTTTCCGTTGCAGCTCTTAAATTCGCACCCATTGACCCTGACACACGAAGTAATCGAATTTGCATACAATCCTCCGCCACCATAAGTTTGAGAAATACAAGCATTGAACGAATTGTTCTCAATCTTGATGGAATTTATTGAAACGCAAAAAATTCCTCCACCAGCATAATATGCAGTGCAGTCGTTAAACAAACAAAATTTCACTGAAAGCGTTCCAGATCTTAGATTATACATGTAAATTGCTCCACCATTTGAAGTTCCATCTGAATAAGATCCACTTGTTCCAGTAGTTTTTGAGCCATTCCATACACACCAAGTGAATGAATTCGCCCCATTGTCTGCAATCTGCTGTCTCCCTGGTTTCGATGGATTCCCCTCACTCCCGCTGACTGCAACATTCTGAGACCGATAGCACCTGACAAACGAGGCGTTCGAGGCAGACAATGACGATGAGGGGCTGTTGAGTGAGGAGACAATTCCCCCATCATAAACATCCCACACTGATGAAAATGTGCATCCACTCATCAGAAATGATGTTTGGCTCTGCCCTTCACCCAGTTGTCTTGTTTTCTGTGGATTTGTGGAGATGTTGAAGAAGGTCAAATAAGAGAGGGATACAAAATGTGATGAGAGGAATGGAGCTGAAGATACACAAAAAGATGAGAAATGAGAAGAACAAACAGAAATGTGGCATTTCTCTGAAATCTCTCCTTCCACTGTTTTTGAAGAGAAAAGTGGAGGAAATATCTGTTCAGTCGAGGTTGAAGTTGAAGTTGAAGACGATCTGAGGGAAATGTTGGTGAACAATCCACAGCTCCCACACAAATCAAAGGGGGGTCTCACTCTCTCAACTCCAATCACACATCCACTCACCTCAACAGAACTTCCATCCGATGCCCTGAGCACACTCTCCCCACCCATTTCCCTCAATCCCAACAAATTCAGTTGAATTGATGAATTGACCCCAACAACACTTCCCTCAACCCCACTCCCACCACACACACTCCCCTTTCCCCACATTTTCCACTCATCACAAAAACCCCATTTTTCAACTTTCCCAATCTCTCCACTTCTCCCATTCCACCGTTTTGTGCATTTCTTCATTGTTATCGCCTCTTTCCAGGTTTCTCTCGCTCCACCTTCTTTTCCTTCAACATATGTGTCAAACAAATGGCCATCTCCAATTTTGTTGTTTTGAGCCTTCTCTCTCCATGTGCCTTCTGGATAATCCAATTCTCCTTCTTTCGCTGATTCCTCAACAAATCCTGCTCCATCACTTGTGGAACCCTTGCACACACACCCCACACTAATTATCCACACACAATATAATATTCCTGACAGTCCAAATATCATGCCTCTCCAACTGCTTTCTTTTCTTTTTTCTATCACAGACTAATATGGGCACTTCAACGAAAAAAAAATAACATTCAATTTTTGATGAATATCATATTTTCATATAGAAATAAATATTCTCCTTTGCTGTTTTTCAACATTTATTTATGATCCGATGAATAATAGAGAATGATTCATCCATTTTTGTTGATGTTCCGATATTTCAGCCGTCGCTCTCCGTCCAGCGATATCTGCCTCTGGGATGGAACAACACATGATTTAGAGCATATAATTACGTTGGCTGTATTTTCATGAGAAAAGGCAATTGGGAAAGAAATGAATGATGTGAAGATTGGTTTCACAGATAAACAGAAGAGATGTGAGCGGTGGAAGTTTTGCTATTCTGCGCCACATGAAAATGTATGTCTTTTGGTGAATTATTTGTGATATTTTTATTTGAAGAGATTTTCGATGTTTTGAAAGAAATGATTGTTTTTGCCTCGATTGGCTGAAAAGGACACTTTTTACAAAAGGGATGGGATGCATGGAACAAGGTTATTCGAGCATTTGAGTTGGGTTTTTGATGTGTTTTTCTCACAGATAGAGATGGAATTTCAGTTCAAGGGAAAAAGGATAAAATGTGAAATGAGCGAAAATGGATATTTTTTGTTGAGGCAAAGAGGTTGCATTAAGAGATAATATTTGTTATTGGTATGCAACAGACTTTGTTTTATTGACTTTTTTCATGAAAAATGAAATTTTTTATTTTTATTTTTTCATATTTTTGGGTTTTGAAAGTTATTTGAGAAATGCCTGACGGATTTCAGTTTTCTGGGAGAATTTCTTTTGGGGCAAGAGATTGATATGGAAAATGAAGAAGAAAAATCAGGTTGAAGTCTGTTTTTTGATTGAAAAGGGATTGAAAAGGAAAAGAACAAACTGCAATAATGATTGTGAAAGCAAAGAATGGAAGAAGATTCCATTGAAACAATTCTTTCGAACTTTTCTGGATCATCGTTCATCAGCATCGTTTTGGAAGAGGAAATGGATTTCTATTTGCTCATCAACTTATTCAAAGATGCGAGAAAGTTGTGAAAGTTAAGGAAAAGAAGGAGTCTTTGAGAAGTTGAAGATATTTTCAATGCAAAAGCAAAGCAGGTTGCAATTGACAAGCGGACAAAAAGAATAAGTGATTTATTCTCGCAACAAATTGCCATTCCCTTCTATTTCGGTTTGTTTGCTTTTGCTTCGTCGGATGGAGCTGTTATCACAACCTTTCTTTTCAATGTGTCTTTTGAATGAGTCTTGCCTGTTTTGGGAATCATCCTCACAACTTCATTGCAAGCACTTTTCTTTTGCTATGTCAACGTTTTTTTTGTTTGCACTTGCTTCGTGTTCATTTCACACACCTGCACTTTTGTATTAAAATTATTTCACATTTTTGAGCAAAAAAATATTTTTTGAATATTTTTTTTTATCTTCATGATATTTTCTCCAAAAATCTCACGAATACAAGTGAGTATAACAAAAATGATAATATTACTGTCACATAAATAACATATGCAATAAGATAGCAACAGTGCTGGGGCATTTGAAGAGTTGTCAAAACGATTGATTGTTCCAACATTTTTTTGTTCGCTTTCTTGTTTGCTGTTTTCGCTCTGTTTCTGAGCTTTATGTGTTTTGTGTGCACATGGACTACGGAAAGAAGTTGACACCTACTGCACTGCCATCGCAGATAAAGCGCGCCGGGTCGCCGTTTGGGGGCGGAAGCACGCAATTGCGCTCGACGCCGTTCCAGCCTTCGAGCACAGCGAAGCGCGCTTCTGGGGCTGCGGGCGGGCAGACGAAGTTGCTGGATCGATCGTTGACCCCCATCCGGAGAGAGGATGCGATTGACTCAAGTGTGTGCTTTGGGTATTTGTTGTTTTGTTTTTGACGAGTTGGCTGTCTTCTGCGGGCGTGGGTGTTTTTGTGCTGCGCCAGCTGTTGCGGGACTGGCCTTTGAGGAGCCACGCGGGATGGAGGAAGACAGGGCTGGCGATTTGTGTGGCAGTTCCTTTGAACGATGAAAAAAAATGTGATTGAATTTTGTTTGGTGTATTTTTTTCAGGAACCCGCCGTCGCAGATTGACGACAGCGACTACTTCATGAGCCGGGCGAGGCTGCTGGCATCGAGGAAAATAACGTTTGGGGCGATGGAGCGACGGGGGAGCTATTTTATGCCGATGGAGGGGAATATGTGGAGAGAGTCGCGGGGGCCGCTGGTGACGTACACGAGGGAAGGGGTGCGGCGGCTGGGGGAGCGGTTTGAAGAGCTGATGGAGGCGAAGGAGATGGACCGGCTGGGGGCGGGGGAGCAGATTATGCACAACCAGATGTGCATTGATGTGACGCTTGGAGATGTGGGAGAGATGCTGGGGCTGCGGTGCAGCGAGGAAGGAGAGCTGCTGCACCGGATCCGGGTGGAGTATGCGCGTGTGTATGGGGCGCTGTGGAAGGAGCAAGAGGCGGGGGCAGCGCGGGAAGAGCGGCTGCGGGAAGAGCTGAGGAACAAGGAGGAAGACCTGGAGAGGACGAAGGCGAATGCAGCGCAGATGCTGAGCGAGACGTGCGTGAAGTACGAGGCGCAGGTGGCGGAGCTGGCGGGGGAGAAGGAGGGGCTGGGGCGGCAGATCCGGGAGCTGAAGGAGCAGCACGAGGAGGCGAAGCAGGAGATGGAGAAGCGGTACTCGGAGTTCAACATGCTGCTGCAGAAGATCCGGGACGACGAGCGGATCTCGAAGCGGACGAGCGGGCTGGCGGAGCAGCTGCAGGAGAAGGACAAGATCATCCGGATGCGGGAGAGGAAGATCCTGGAGCTGAGCGAGAAGTACAATGCAGAGGTGAAGGAGCTGCAGGAGCAGCTGGTGGCGATGAAGGAGAAGGCAGCGCTGATTGATGTGGGGATTGAGAAGGAGAAGAAGCGGCGGACGCAGCAGGGCGGGGTGGTGAGCGAGGACGGCGAGGGAGCAGGGGCAGGGGCAGGTTCTGGAGCAGGGGCAGGGGTGCCGCTTGCCACGCCTTCTTCGTTGTCGTCTGCAGGGGGTGGGGTGATTCCGTCTTCGGCGTCGTTGATCCTGCCGTCGGGGCTGTGCGAAAAGTGCCAGGAGAAGTTTGCAGCGAGCATCGGGGATGGCAGCGCTGTGGTGGTTGGGCCAGACCCGAGCGGGAAGGGGGTTGTTGTGAAAGTGGGGAGCGGGGTGAGTGTTGTGGGCGAAGCAAACAGCGGCGGGGGGAGGAGGAGGTGGAGGAGGAGGTGGTGGCGGAAGCGAGGGAACGAGATCATTGATCAGCGAGAGATCAGAGAAGAACAGTGCTGGGGCCAATGGTGGTGGTGGAGGAGGTGGTGAAGGAGGAGTGGATGCGAGTGTGAGGCAGAAGATGAACAAGATGGAGAAGGAAACGAAGATGCTTATGGCGCTGTCGAAAGTGCAGGAGCAGACGATAAGCGAGCAGAAGGCGCTGTTCAAGGAGGTGATTGAGAAGCAGCAGACGGCGCTTGCGCAAAAGAAGCAGGAGCAGAAGAAAATGAAGGCGTCGTATGAAGAGAAGGTGGAGCGGCTGGTTGTTCAGGTTCGGGAGCTGGAGGAGCAGGTGCTGCGGGGGGAGATTGGCGGGGGCAGGGAAGGCGGGGCAGAGGAGAAAGGGGGGAGAGGGAGGGATGGGGCGGGGAGGAGGAGGAGGAGGAGGAGCAGGAGCGGAGGGGGAGAATACGAGGAGGCAGGGGAGGGGGAAAAGGCAGAAGAAAGAGATGCGAGTGCGGTGTATGGGATTCCGCTGTCGCCGCACGAGGATGCGAAGAGAGAGCGGGAGGACTGGATGCCAGCTGGGGCAGAGGCAGGGGCAGGGAAGGCGACTGTTGTGCAGCGGCTGTACATGCTTCTTGAGCAGACGACAGACAGCCGAGACCGGGAAGAGTCGGAGTGGCCAGTGACTTCGCGTGGTGGAACGGGGGCAGGGCAGCCAGGGGCAGGCGGGGTGCCTTTGCCGGCGGGGCAGACAGCGATGGAGCGGCTGATGAGCGCAGTGTCAGGGTCGCTGGGGCAGGTGGCGTACGAAACGGCGCATGTGCTTCGGATGCCGCCCACGCGGCGGTCGTCTGTGCCGATGGAGCGGCTGCTGACGCCGCTGAAGACGGGGCTGCAGCCATCGCTGGTGTGGACGCTGTCGACGATCCGGGGGATATACGGAGACAAGATTGCGGCAGACGTGGGCGGGGGCAGTGCCGGGTGGGGAGGGGCGGGGGCAGGGGCTGGGGCTGGGGCAGGGAGGCAGGGGTTTGGGGACTTTGTGTACATGTGGCTGGGGGAGAAGCACACGGCGCAGAAGAAGAGCGAGGCGGCGCGGTGGGCGATGGTGTACGGGGTGGAGCTGTTCCGGAAGGACTTTGCGGAGGTGTGGCTGTTTGGGAAGTTTGTGCGGGAGGAGTTCACGGGAGACGAGCTGTCGTTCTTCCTGTACTGCTACACGGTGCTGTTTGAAGGGGTGCTGCCGCAGCAGCCGATGGAGGAGAGCGAGAACTTCCTGATGGTGTCGTTCCGGATGTGCCGGAAGTGCATCAACACGGTGCTTGAAGGGGCGTCGGAGAAGAAGATCAAGATGTTTTTGGGGAGTTTGAGGGGCTGCAGTCGGAGAAGGGGGAGGCGGACGCGTCAGTGTTTCTGGGGTTTCTGCTGAACTACTACCGGGCGGAGGCAGCGAAGCGGAAGGAGGCGATGAAGGCGCTGTATGATGCGATATGCAGTGGCGATTCATCGACTTCATCATCATCAGCATCAACAACATCATCATCGTCATCGCCAGGGGCAGTGTGCAGAGGAATCACGTACTCGGAGCTGGAGTCTCTTCTGTGTGTGTGCTATCCGCAGACGCCGCAGGCGCTGTCGCTGCGGATCTTCCGGGATGCATACCGGCTGTCGGGCTGCTGTCTGCCGTCGTTTGCGTCTGTGCTGGAGGCGTGCCAGCGCAACGACTTCTTCACGCTGTGCCTGCGGCTGCCGGATGTGTGCGACGCAGCCGACCGGCGGGCGCCTCTGACGGCGTCTGAGAACAGCGCAGTTGTGAAGACGGTGAGCCGGCACCTGGCGCTGCTGAAGCCGGCGCTGGACGATCGGGTGCGGGTGCTTTCGGGGGTGTCGGCGGGGGCGTCTGGAGGGGTGCTGGCAGGGGCAGGGCTGAAGCGGCGGGTGGAGGCGGTGCAGTCGGCGGTGGGGAAGAAAGAAGGGCGGCGGGCGCTGTTCCGGATGGCGCGGCTGCTGGTGGAGCTGGTGCTGCTGCAGCTGGGGAGGAACGAGGTGGAAGGGGCGATCTGCTTTGGGCTGCCGCTGGGGGACGGGCAGCGTGTGGTGCAGTTCCACGAGGCGATGGCGTGGCAGAGGGAGGGCGAAGGAGGCGATGCCTTGCCTTCATCATCATCTTCTTCCTCCTCTTCTTCATCAGCACAGCACAAACAGGTTCCGAGCGAGAAAGAGATGGCGATCAACAACATGCTGCTGTCCTTTGAGTGTGCATTGGGTGTGATCGATCCTTCGATTTCGCCGCCCACATCGTCAGCAGCGTTGTCATCCTCCTCCTCGTCGTCTTCTTTTTCTTCCTCCTCTTCCTCCTCTTCCTTCTCTTCGTCTTCTTTTTCTTCTTCGTCTGCTGGTGCAATGAGCGGGCCGCTCTATCCTTCGCTTGGTCCGCCGTTCACACCGACGCTTGCCGCAGTTCTGCCTTCTTTGGGGCTGTTCAACCCGCTTCTGAGGTATTCGATTGTGTCAGCGTCGGCGATCGATCTGCGGGCGATTGGGGCGAATGCGATTGGGATGGACGGGGAGGAGGCCGAGCGAAGGGACAAGGAAAAGGAGGGGGCTGGAGATGGGCGAGGAGAGCGGGAGGCAGGGGAGGCAGCAGGGCACAGCGCAGATGGCAAGGCAGGAGCAGACGCAGCGAGCGCATCGAGTGCATCGAGCGCATCGAGCTCGGTGCTGGCGGGCGTGAAGAAGAAAAAGAAGAAGAAGAAATGAAGATTCTCAACAACCTGCTCACTTCGCATTTCAATAAAAAGCACTTCATTTTTTTTCATCACTTTTGCCTTATTTGTTATTTTATTTCTTTGCTGTTTTATGAGTATTTATTGTGTGTGTGGCGGAAAAAGATAAAAATAAAAAAAAATAAAAAATGAATGGAAGGATAAATCTGATGAAAAGAAAATGGGAATGGATTCTTGATTGTTTTTTGTTTTTTGCTTTTGTATTTTTGATTCCAAGATGAGATGACCCGGGTCCTCCATGTTGTGAATGTGTCGAGCGGCGGTTGCGAGAAGCCGTCGGTGCTGGTCCCGTGCGAAACGGGGCAGGGGGCGTTTGTCCTTTTTTATCAGCAGTGCAATTGCGCGACGTCCTGGGCGTGGAGCCAGGAGGCGCTGCTGTTCTGCGAATCGCTGCTGGAGCGCTCGGTTGTGGACGTGGTGGTCGTGCAAGAGGAGCGTATGTGCATTTTGGATTTGGCGATGTTTGCTTATTTCCATTTTCAGAGCATCCGCGGTGGCGGGAGCCGGAGGAGGACTTCACAGTGCGGTTTTTCGGGACGCTCAGCCGGATGCTGGAGCGGCACCAGGGGTCCGTGAGTTTTGTGGTGGAGGAAGGCAGAAAAGACAGTTTGAGCGCAATCAGTTGTGTTGGAAGAGTTTTTGATATTGTCTGGGAATGCAGGGCTTTTTCAGGTTGAGCAGGCGCAGTTCTGGTCGGAAGTGCTGGGGAAGTCGCTGATATATTTCACTGGGGAAAGCATTGTTGAAGAAGTTTGTTTTTCTGAATGAGAGTTATTTGACTGGTCTTTAAAGATTGGAAAGGAAGCGAAGCGCAGCGTTGGAGACTACTCTGCATTTCGATTTCCGTCAGCGAAGTTTCCCCTGTGTGGCCGAGGCTGTGCGTTCTGATGGCAGCCAAAGGATGCCGAATCTACACCCGCTTTTGGCTTTTGCTTGCGAGAATCGTTTGTTTTGCGAGAAAGTGATTTGGAAGGGGAGCATTAGGTCGATGCTGAGCGAGCCTGGGCTGAAGGGATACTTTCCAGCAGGTGGAGATGACAACTGTGTGCACTGAGAATTGCGTTGTTTTGCGAATGAGCTGGAAATAATGATTTATTTATTTTATTTATTCTTTTTTTATGCCACGCAGATTATTCGCTGTGCTCCACAAACGACGAATTCCGGCTGGTTTCGAGCGAGCGTGTTGGACTGCATGTGTTTGAGGGGATCGAGATTGTTTCGCGAGTGCCGTCTGAATGCATGTTCCATTGAGCTGGCAGCGCCGATGGTGTTTGTGCTGACACACACAAGGTATTGGGCGAGGGGTTGAAGGAAGCCCATGTTGATGTGCAACTGGGTGAAGTGAATGAGCAGATGTGGGGAAAAAAAGAAAGAAAATTATTTGTTTGTATTTTCATCAGTCTTTTTGTCAGGTTGATGATGGCTGAATTTGTTTGAATGGAATAATCACCACATTATTATTTTTTATTTTCTTTCTTTGCATTTGTGTTGGGTGGATGTTTGCTGCAGCTGCACACATGAGCTTTGCAGGGATTGGCCTTTGGCTGGCAGCAAGCTGCTCGAAAGGTGCATTTTGAGGGAGTCGGCTGAAGAGAATGCTCCTCCAGTGTTTTTGGGCCGTTTTGCATCGGCAAGGGTGGACTTGGTGCTGGGCGAGAAGGTGAAAGGTGTGGGCGATTGGCCAACGAGCTGCTTGTTTTGTTCGTGAAAGGCTTTTGTGAGTAATTTTTGGTGAGATTTTTATATCCTTATTTTTTTATTTGTGGTAATTTTCTTTTTCTTTTTCTTCTTTTCAATGTTTGGAAATGTGCCACAGAGGATTATGTTCTGATTGTGCCGCTGTCAGCTGAGCGAGGGCTGTGCACGCATTATGCGCTTATTCCACTGGCCACCAATTTTGTTGGGATATCGCCGTTTGTGACACTTCCAGCACAGAAGCCTTTGATGGCACAGGGAGCGAGAGGCATGGGCTGTTGGCGGATGAGAAATGATGGCTCTTCAGAGAAGGGGGCGTTTGGGTGTGTGTGTTCAGCGCAGCGCAGCGAGGCAGACGAGCAGGGTTGTTTGAGGGTGTCTTTGGAGCAGCCATCGACCAGGCGCTTCAGCTGCTTTTGGCAGTCGTCTTTGGTCCGACGCCCGCACACTCTGTCGTTTCTTCCTCGGCGCTGTGTTCTCAGCAGCCATTCAACATCAACAACAACAACATCATCATCATCATCATCATCATCATCTGCTGCTGCTGCTTCAGACAGGAAAGGAGCAAAAGTGTTCGAAAGCTGAAAGTGGAAGCAGAAGCAGGGTTTTGCTTTGTGAATGGGTTTTCTGGAAGGGATATGGGGGAAGAAGGGAGGAAAGGGAAAGCAACAAAGGAGAGAGGAAAGGGGGAGCAAGGGGGAGAAAAGGGAGAGAGGGAGAGAGGGATATGTGGAGAGGCATGGTATGGGAGGGAGCTGCGGGAGTTGATGAATGGGAAGGATGGGAGGGAAGAGGGGGCGGAGCAGACAAGCAATGCAGAAATGGAGAGAATGGAGAGAATGAAGAAGAAGAAAAAGAAGAATGAGATGATGATGATGATGATGATGATGATGATGACTCCGAATGGAGAAGAAGGGCAGGAAAGGAGACAGGCACAGCACTTGAAGGAAGACAGAGGGGTGTTTGTGTTTGGGACAGATGCTTGGGCGCTTCGGCAGCAGTTTGTGAGGGCATACGCGAAAGTGCTTGAGTTGGTTGGAGGGGGGTGTGTGCTGGACATTTGCCTCGATTGGCGTTGGGAGCGTTTTGGGGAGAGTGTCTGTCTGGCTGCATTAGTCTGCATGCTCTGGGAACAGCACAGGAAATGGTGGGCAAAGCAGCGATTGGGCGAGAAGAGGACTTTTATGGTTTGTTTCCTGGATCGCTTTCGGAAAGGGAGGGGCGGATTGTGGAGAAGCGGAGCATGCAGCTGCCCTCGCTGGTTGTGTCGCCGTCGTTTCTGAATGGAGGGCAGAGGGCAGAGGAGCAAGGAGGGAGCATCGGTTGGAAGATATCGGAGAGTGCTGCTTCGGGTGGGGATGCTGCACACAGCAAGCTTTTGCGGGAGGCGGCTGGGGTGTGCGGGGAGAGCTGGTTGGGCTGGGGCGGGTGCAGCATTTGCTTCGGCAGAGAGACATGTTTCAGGAGCAGAGAGCGCCGGCGCCTTCTGTCCATCTGTATTACCCTGCCCTCCTTTCAGGCACTTGTTTGCGCCTTTTCCAGCAGTGCTCTGTTCGCACCCTGTTTTGCCTCACTGGCTGCAGCATTCCTCGCTGGGTGTGTCTCCGATGCATTTGGCGCACTCAGTGAATGCTTCTCCATCACCGTCGCCATCATCATCTTCTTCTTGTTGTTGTTCTTGTTCTTGTTCAGCGCTTGCCCCGCAGCTTGTCCCGTGCACAGCATTCTCTCTGGGAGCATCGCTGTCTGTCCTCAGTGCTCTTTCTGTGTCGCATTCGCAGTCGCTTTTCATTCACTGGCGTGCATGGCCTTTGAGCAGGACAGAGATGGAGCGGCTGAAGAGCCTGATGGCAGCGCAGCAGCAGGCGGCACAACAGGGCAGCTGGTCTTTGGCGCTGTCGTCTCCTCCCTCGTCGTGACCCTGCGGCAGATGTGTCTTCGCCGGCTCTTCCGAACATGGGGTGCCTTCTTCTCCGTTGGGGTCGTCGCCGCTGGTGAGCTGTGCTGAGAGCTCTCCGTTCCACAAGCCATCTGGCTCGCCTTGCAGTTTTGTGCGTGGCTCCACTCCACCTCTTCCCCTCTGAAACATTATCAGGAGCATGGGCAGCATCTGGGCCAGCATGCTGAGCCGGCGGTCTGCTGCTTATTTCACCCCGCCGGCTGCACATCTGATCACCCGTTGCAGACAGAGCGGCTGTTCGAGGGCACGCCGCTGTATTTGGAGGCGCCTTTGGCACAGGAAAGAATGCTGTCATCATCATCTTCATCATCTTCTTCTTTCTCTTCTTCTTCATCTCCTGTGCAGATAGCAGCTCAGCCATCAGAAGGCGTTCTGAGCCATTGCGAGTCATCTGCGCTGCCTGTGCTTGCATCTGCCCCGCAGCAGCTGTTTCATTCGAGTGCTTCGAGTGCACATTCTGCTGTCTCAGCGACGCATACGATGACTCGCCTTCTTCGTTCAGCCAGCAGAACCAGGGGCATCAGCAGCAGGACAGTCAAATCCATATTTTTCATCCTCTTCTTCATCCTCTTCTTCATCCTCGTCGTTGTCTCGTTTTCTGCTCCCTTTGCCGTTTCACGTGTTTTTCGACACTTCATCAGCCTCATTCCATTTCCCTCCAGTCATCGGTGCAGCGAGCGAGGTCAATGGTTGTGGTGGCAGTGGCGTGAGGCGGATGAGCAGGAAGGGAGAGGCAGAGGGAGTTGAGGGCGCGGAGGAGTGTGTACGAGCAGGGCAGAAGGGCGGAGATGGGATGGTGGGCTGCTGCAGAGGTGCTGGCAGGAAATGCGAGGACGAGCATTTGGCGAAGCAGCATTGTGTTTGCGAGTTCTTTTTGCAGTCGTTCAGAACAGTTCCGTTTTTGATGGAGAAGCAGACAGGCAGTTCTGGGTGTGTGATTGGGCTTGGGAGAGAGCAGCGGGGAAAGGAA